>NC_041061.1:19543124-19825118 GCF_900634775.1 Gouania willdenowi | reverse complement strand
TCTTTGTTCACAGAAACATGGAATGTGGTGACAGTCCACGAAGAATATCAAATGGGTTGACTGAAATTACTTGGTACCTTCCTTGTGGCAACAAAAACATTGATATTTTCAGTCAACCAGTGGCTGTGGCTAACCTTCGTGGGGACATTGGATTTTTTGAAACACAGTATGCATTTTTGTGTCAAACATCTGTAGCAGTTTTTATTTTTTTTGATGATTTTGGCACTCTTCATAATCTGCTCACGAAGGAACATCACAAAACACAGATTTTCTTGGTATGTAACTTAGGTAACAAATGCCCTGATGTTACTTTACTAAATCAGGTAACAAAACCATTAGGCTTGACCAAAAACAAACTAATTTTTAAGAAAAACCAAGAAAATGATGCCAATTTTGTCAAACGTTTGAAGGAAGCAGTTTGTAAAGTTATTTCCAAGATAGAGGGAAAGATAAGTATCGAGCAGATGGCTGACATTGCCCATGAATTGGGAATCTGGGTCGACGAAGACTCTCATGAGTGTCAAACAGCGAAAAAACATGCTGATGCCATCACAAAAGAGATCAAAGACACTTTGTCATTCAAAGAACAGCAGCTTCCATTACAAGGCCAAATATGGAAAGAACTGACAAGTCTAGAGAAAGAAGAGTTTCGCCTTCAAAAGCTTGGATCTGAAAACATAGAAAAGTATAAAAGTGACCTGAAGGAAAAGAAAGATACACTGCGACAAAAACAAAACTCTTATGACATTTCAAATTCTATGGAAAGCTTCATTAATGCATTGTCTTTGCCTCAGTTAGAGAGAAACTACTTTCTAAAGTGGAAACAGATTAGCCTTGAAGATGTGTCTCGCACAAAACAATCTGGACTCAGGGAACTGTATGAAGAAAAGAGAAAGAGCTCTGAGAACAAAGAGGAGATCAAACAACTTGACCAACAACTGACCAACAGTTCACTGGGGACTGAACACTTTTTTCGTGAAATGGGTCAAATCTACGAAGCTTCACGGTTCCTTCCAGAAACAGATCCATCCCGACAACAACTGAATCATTTACCTGGACTGTGTGCACAGTTGTTACTGGATGGATTTCCTCTTGAACTTGTGGATGGAGATGCATCCAACATACCCCTTCAATGGGTCAGTGATGTTCTCTCTCAGCTTAATGAAATGGTTTCTCCAAAGAACAAGATACTGGTGGTCACAGTACTTGGAGTTCAGAGCACAGGAAAGTCCACTCTCCTTAACACCATGTTTGGAGTGCAGTTTGCAGTCAGCAGTGGTCGATGCACTCGAGGAGCCTTCATGTTGCTCATCAAAGTCCATGAAGAGTTTAAAAAAGTCTTAGCATGTGACTTCATTGTGATCATTGACACTGAGGGCCTAAAGTCATCTGTGCATGCTCAAATAGACAGTAACTATGAGCATGACAATGAGCTTGCAACACTTGTTGTGGGGCTCAGCGATATCAGCATTCTTAATGTTTCAATGGAGAATTTATCTGACATGAAGGACATCCTTCAAATAGTTGTGCATGCATTTCTCAGGATGAAGGAAGTGGGAAAGAAGCCCAAATGTCTCTTTGTTCACCAGAATGTTTCTGATGTGTCAGCCAATAGGAAGAACGTACAAGCTCGTGACAATCTCCTTCAAATGTTGAATAAGTTGACTCAGACGGTCGCTAAAATTGAAAGAAAGGAGGAGAACATGAGCTTCATTGATATAATGGAGTACAATCCTGACACTGGGAACTCCTACATTCCTGGACTCTGGAATGGAAACCCACCAATGGCTCCAGTTAATATTGGCTACAGTGAAGCTATATATGAGCTAAAGAAGAGCCTTATCCAGCCAGTGAATGATGTTGATATATGTACTAACTCTATTTGGGAGTTTGAAGAGTGGCTAAAGAGCTTGTGGCATGCCGTGAAGCATGAAAACTTCCTCTTCAGCTTCAGGAACAGCCTTGTAGCAGATGCGTACATGAGGCTTTGTGCAGAGTTCAACAAATGGGAATGGGAGTTCAAAAAGGAAATTTACATCTGGAGCACAAATGCAGAAACAAAAATATCCAGCTTTGGAACCGTTGCATCAAAATCTCAATCAACTGAGATCAGTGATCTAGTCACAAGTTTGAAAAAAGAAGCTACAGCTCTGCTTTTTGAATGGGAGAATAAAACTCTCGACAATCTCACTCAGTATTTTAGTCAGACAGAGGAACATGTATGTTTGATCACAGGATACCAGGAGGCTTTTGAAAACCAAGCAAAAAACCTGAGACACAATTTGGAAAACTCTCTACATGTTCAGCTCAGGACAGCAGCAGATTTCAGAAAAGGAATGATAGAAATTGATCAAATCAAGGAGAATCATCACAAAGAAATTGAAAAATCTGTGTGTGCACTTCTTGAGAAATGTTGGGGAAAAAAAGTTCAAATGAGTGACAAAGACTTGGATGAAGAATTTAACAAGATGTGGAAGGAAACTGTGGAAGACCTGTCTTTTCCAGAGATAAAAGCCACTGATGTGTTCAACAATGTGAACCATCACCTGAGAGACAATCTGTCACAAAAAGGGAGCCATGCAAATCAACTGATGAATAAAAGACTAGAAGAATGTGGACTGGTGCCATTTCATTACACACCTAAAGGATTTGTCCGGAAGTTAGAATACCAAGCACAAGCGTTGTTTACCCATAAAAAACATAATGTACAACAAAAGGCAGATGTCATCACTGCTGAATGTTACATGTTCATACGTGAGAAAATAAAGGACAAGAAACGCTACCATGAGACTTGGATTATAGAGATTCTTCATATCATTGAAAGGGGTCTGCAAAGCAGTGATGTCAAGACAGATGTTGATTTTGAAGTGTTATTAAAACAACACATCTGTGGTTATGCAGCCAGAAGGTTTCAGAAAAATGAGCAGGATTTTATTAATGCCAACGATCCCTACCAATGTCTCAATCAACACAAAGATAAACTTTGTGCAGATTTCAAAGGTTTGTTCCATAAACAAGAACAATGTAAGCCAAAAGCTGAGGAGTTTGCTGACAAATGTCTGAAACCCGCTGTTGAGAGTTTTGTTCAACATGATCTGGGCCTCAGGCTTACAGATGAAATGATGAAATGCAAGGAGTTCAGCACTCGCATTGAATTTCATTATTCGATTTTACTGGATTTTCTGTCGAGGAACGATTTTGAAGACTACTTGAGCTACTGTAAGTCCTATGAAACATGTGTAAAACAATGGACTCTGCAACAAGTAAAGAAACACTTTCCAAGCTCCACGATTTTTGAGTTAGAGGACCAACTTCTTCAGTCAAGTATTAGCAGTATAAATGATGCCATCCAAAAAGCCAGAAAAGAAACCGATGACTTGAAGTCATTTGCTAAAAGTATCTGCAAAGAACTTGGAGATAAACTGGTCATTTCCCAAGATGCTCTTGGTGCATTCATGATCATGAACAATGCAAACAAGGAACAATTTGCTGATTCACTCACAAAGTGTTTGAAAGACATAAAACAAGATTTGAGTGACAAGTTTTTGGAAACAGATAGCCAAACAAAGTTAGAAGATCTACATATAAAGCCCCAGAATGAGCTTTTTAGAAGAGTCATCGGATGTGGCAGACAGTGTCCGTTCTGTGGAGTGCCCTGTGTGGCAGGAGGAAATGCCCATACTGAACATTTGGCATCTTTGCATCGGCCACAAGGCCTGATTGGAACGAGGTGGAATAAAACACAGAAACTCAACACTGATATATGCTCCACTTCTGTCACCAGTGATTCAAGATTTTGTTGCGAGGAAACCAATAGCCAATGGCTTTTATCTAAGAACTATAGGGAAATCTATCCGGACTGGAAAATTTCCCCAGATGTGAGCCATAAAGCCTCTGACTATTGGAAATATGTCATGACAAAGTATACTAAAGACTTTGCTAAGGCGTATAAAGCAAAACCTGCTGACATCCCTATATCATGGAGGGAAATCACAAAAAAACAGGCAGAAGAAAGCCTAAAACTGGCATTTGGTATCCAAATCAAAGACAAAAGACGCCAATGGCGATTAAACTGAAATTCAAGTAATTTAAATTTAGATGCAGGAAAGCAAAGTCAGCTGTTAAAAACTGATAATCACACAGATTATGTACTAAGTGATTGAAATGATAAGTCTTTGAAAAAGATGAAAAGTGAGTAACAAATATATGAATACTACTTATTTAAACATCAGGAAAGGGATTCAAGCAAATGTATATTCACAATTATCTGTATGAACTTTCAGTTAAAAAAGCTACTAGTTTTCAAGACATATCTGGGTTGAATCATTTGACTTGCAAAATCATTCATTTTAAAAGTCTTAGTGGGGAGGTAATTTCATCTGTGCATTGATTAAAAAGACACTACTTTCTATTTCTTTGTTTTTTGCTTTTCAGCTTTCATTTTCTTCATGTGGAAACTATCTCCCATTGTATATTCTGTATGTACTGCATGATCACAGCAATAGAAAAAAGCTACTGTATGATCAAATGTATTTTATTAGGTTCCTGATATTTAATAAATGCATTTGAACAAAAAACATATTTTTTGCTTATTAATTTCAAACGCATTTTTATACTCAAACAAGCTCAAGCAATCATAACTGTAATTTTTTCGTTAAAGAAAAAGGCACGCTGATCATTAAGATCATTTACCATTTACCATTTTTTGGTAAAACATCCAAATGTTTTGTTTTTACTGGGTTTAAGCAAAAAATCCAACCGTGTCTTACACAGACAGAAATTAAATATTGAAGGAAGTTGTGGCTGTTTACATCTTGTCACGCAAGTACAAAAGGAAGAAACTGGTTTTAAACCAGGAACATGTCATCCAGGGGATGTTTTGAGTTATCTACAGATTATGAAAGTGTGGATTCTAAGCTTTACAATAATGTCTCACACAGAAATCCCATAATATGTCAAGAAGTTATGAAAACGGTGCTCAAAGTTTCTATAGTTTTCATCACCTCAGAGCAGCAGGCTGAGGGCAGAGGGAAATTGCAAATGCACGCCCAGCAATTTTTTTTGTATGCACAATTTTAAACAGCGTTTTACCTAAATAAACTAAGTATGTAGTTTATTATAGCTTTAAAAAAACTACCTGACTGCTGTACTGCTTATCGCCAGACATCTGAAGTTCCATTCAAGTTATTTCAGTGTAAAATAAATACAAGTGAGACAAGAGACTTTTTTTTTTTTTTGTTAATTTATCTTGTACAATATGTGTGTAGTATTAACTGTTACTCTACATTGATTGTCTTTCTATGTTAATTTAACTTTGATCCCAGGGGGTTGGGACTCTACAGCAGATAATGTTACAATTCTCAATCAAGGGCATTAATACTAATGTTTCCTGTGTTAAAATGAGGTGATAGTTTCATTTGACATGCAGAATGAGGAGTTCCAACACAACGAGAAGCTGCCCATAAGTAGTTCAGGAAACTAGTATAAAATACATACTTTAAAACAGGGGTAGGCAACTGCAGTCCTTGATGGCCGGATTCCTGAGACGAGTAGATGTGTCCAACACACCTGAATCAAATGAATGGCTTGTTATCATGTTTCTGCAGAGCTTGATGACAACACAAGCTAAGTTTTTATAACATATTTTTGCAAAATGAAAGCAATATTTCTAAATGTCGACAAAGTATAATCGCGCTTTGAAAGTATTTCCATTGAAGGTTGTTTTGGGGAGGAGCCTCGCAACTCCCGTGAAATCTCATCCTGTGAGACTTCAGTGCAGGAAGATGGACGTTCCAAACCTCCTTCTAACATTCCGTATTTCTTTGTTGTTTCGCGCCTAATGTTGCAGTAATAATGTGTGTCCATTACTAGTTTTTATTGCACTTTTTAGATTTTTTGCATTTCCAAGGGGAACAGAAACACAGCTATTTTGGTTTCAACCAGGTGTGTTGGAGCAGGAAAACATCTAAAAGTCTGATAACTGGAGTTGCCTACCCCTGCTTCAAAAGGTACTTATCATGACCAAGGCCAAACTATTTTTGCTAACGGAGAACCCTCTCTCCCCTGGAACATTGAGCTACTCTGTACAATGGATTCAAATTTGACCTGAAAGTACCCGCACTCACATAACTTTACATGCTTAAACACATACTTAAACTTTTGTCAATGATTAGTTACCAATATACTGTAGTCTAGTTATAGAATAGTAGATAGTTTGAAAATAATTAACACCCTGAGCATTCATGAACTATTAATAATGGCTACATAGCATTATTATTCATCTAAATAGCGGATGGTACCTCAAAACAAATAAATCACATAAATTCATCATGAATTCCACATTTCTCCATGATGAACAGCCTTATTCAGGTTAATTGTTGTTTACAATGAATTGCTTACATTTTTTTTTTGTTTGTCTCACTCCTATTTTGCTTTCTACATTTTTAAACTATTTAGAACCTTCTTAAGATCCAACAGTGCTAACTTTTGCAATTTTATAACTGGTCTTAAAATTTTGATCAGGAGCAAATTATATACATACAGTATATCTCAAATACAAATTGTGGATTTTTAATGTACAAAAGGGACTAAAAAACCTGGAATGTGCTGTCTGTAATTTTAATCATATTAAGTGAGTTACGCTATTGAATTAAATTAAAATGTAATGAAAGTTGGAGATTTATTCATGCATTAATTAAATAAAATGTAAAAAAAAAAAAAAAAAACTTACATTACTGTCCAAGTCATAATTTTTATTAGAGGGGAGGCCAACAACATGTATGTGTTCTGTTTTAGTGTTGACTGGAGATTATGTTAGTCTTTTGCTTTATTTTGATATCCGTTTATTGATTTGCCCTTTTGTCGTTGAGTGGTTTAGTTTAGTTTTTAGTTGACATCAGCATAGCTATGAAAACGGCCATATCCATGCAAAATGAAAATCACTATTTTACTCGAAAAAGGTTTTTGTGTGATATCTCGATTTGTGTCAGGCCGACTTGTTCCTGCTTTTACCGTGGCACATCACATTTGTTTGAAATCGTTGCTTTTTGTCTTTGTTTTTTTTAAATATGCTAGTTTAAGTCATGAATAAACCACTCCACGGTTCAAACAACAGTACGGAAGTTTCTTTTTTTAATGATAAAGAAAGTAGATGCTCTTGTTAACAGCTCTGGATGCTGTTGCTCTGCTTAAGAAGCGGGTCCCTATGGCATCACTTGTTCACCAACATAGATGCTTCTGACTATGCTGATGCTGATCTGACTTCTGATTCTGAATCAGAACTAGATGTAGTTAAAGAAATCAACAACATTAACCTAGATTACTCTCGAAACATCTCTTGTTTCCAGTTGACGCTATAGCTGAAGATGAGTAAGATGTGGTGGAGGAGCTGGAATGTAACATATCAGGTGCATTCATCACTGCAGCATTCCATGCTCTGTATGTGAATGGGTTAAAGACATGACTTACTGGTAAGCATCTTAGCCTGCCAACAGAAACACATCTAACTGGAAACTAGGAAACCAAGACCCACGTTTCTGAGAATATCCAGTCAGCGAGACGAGGCACACCTTGTTCACTATCAAACAGGACATTCATAAAATACATAACAACTGATGTAGGACTTTAAATATTGTTCAAGTTTCTGTACAGCGGAACTGTGGACTTTGAATTTTATTTCTCACAAAATTACTTGAAAAAATAAAAAAAAAATTCCATTAAGATTAATGTTATACATGAAAAACTCTAAAAGGAAACCAGTTTGCAAAAGCTCACTCGTGTAAAGTCACCATTCTTCTTAATCACCTCAAATCATCATCTTGCTTGATGCCAGTGGGAACGCCGTTCCAAGTGGTGACGATGGCTTCACGAAGGGCATCCACTACCTCAAACTGATGTCCATTGTTTAAGCTTCCCTTGCCATTCATCCTCCAATGTTCTTAATAGTGTTTAGATCAGGGGAACACACAGGATGATCCATAAAGTGCTATTATTCCTCTGGAAAATGTCTTTTGTCAGGAATTGTAATCTTCAGCATTGTCCTCCAGTCATTACCACAAAGACGAAGGTTTTCAGTAATGAAAGATGCCCCCTGCAACATCTCCACATGCCTGCCACCATTTAAAGCCCCTGCACAACCTGAATCTTCATGTTCCATTGAAGGAAATAGCACCCACATCATGATAGCGCCGCCTCCACTGTGCCGCGTAGAAAACATATCAAGTGGGATCTCTTTGTCACGCCACTAATGTTGGAAGCCATCTGGACCATCAAGGTAAAACATTTTCTAATCAGATACTAAAACTTTCTTTTATCTTTCAATATCCCATGTGTGGTGTTCTATGTCAGCCTGTGTCAGTTCAATTGTTGTTTGCAATAAATTGCTGACTGAATTTTCATTTTATTGCTTCATTCCCATTAATTCTTTTTGCATTTTTAAGCTCTACTTAAAACATTCTTAAAATCCAACAGTGCAAAATGTTAATTCTTGCAATTTTTCAACTACTCTGGAGTGTGTATAGCATGAGTTAACCACAATAGGTTGATTTCGTGTGACGTCACATTGTTGAAAATGATTGTGGAATCGTTTGGTATTGAGGTTGTGGACCCACCCGCTCACAAAAAAGTTATATTCCTCCATACTGTAGTAGGACGTGTGAAGAACCAGATAGTTTGTGATATCAACAGCCTCGATGGTCGGCAAATCTCTAGGTTCAGTCGAAACATCACTGATCTTCATGAGATACTAGTCACGCCCAACATATTTGTTAATTGTTTGTATCTTTGTCTTGAAACTGGATCTAAATCAGTACAATACTGACTCTCTGCAATGGTTTTCCTCAGGCGTATTCTCCATTTTTACTTCCTGTCCTCCATCTGAAATTGTGCCCCTTGCGTGCGTCATCATAATCACGTGACTGAAACCCAGCTATTAATCTGTCAGTCAATAGTCTGTCACTTTTAGTTTTTAATATCAGTGCAATTTGACTAGAACCGGCAGACATATTGTGTCAAATTATATGTTCCGGTCAGTATATCATATGTTTTGTTAAAACAGTGTTATGTAGATACTTACCACGCAAAGCCGAATTTCATCTCCCAGGTACAAGACTCTATAGTGGCTCAAGCCATTACATTTTATTTTACATAAACTAAAGTACACATGGAAAACCTTAAATGGAGATTAAAAATCAACAATTAATACAAAGAAGGAATAATGTAGGGAAACATTTATTTCATTAGTTTTCATTCGTGAATTACAATGTGCATAACTGCAAGAATAACACAATCTAGACAATTACATTTAATGGAACAACACAGGCAACACGTTAAAGAACAATATATTAAAACAAAGAATATGAAACTGATTATAGAGGTGAAGGAAAAACAAATTATAAAGAACATTAGCTTTTAGGTTGAAAAAAGATGAGTCGAGAACCCTCTAAAAAGGCTGTCCAGGAAGCGGGGGTCCTTGCAGGGATGAGGGGACAGGGTTCTTATTAAAACTGTAATATTAACCTTTGTTTTTCACGCTAGTGATTAATAAAGTCATTCCAGTCCTCCAGCCCTCTCCTCTGACCACTATCTAGGCTACCACTAAAAACCATATTTCAGGATTCAGGTAAAAACATGCAATGCTAGACAACATTGTTTACCATCACAGCAAATTAACAAGATTAATAACCCTCCATGAAGCAATTTGTGCTTTCCTCAAGCACGTTTGTCACATTGAGTTTAAGTTGTTTTGACTCCTGGAACTGTGCCGTAAAATGCTCAAAAATGGCTGGCACTGAGGGGGGTAGAAAATTTAAAAATGGCTGGCACTGAATGAGTTAAAATGGCCATATTCCAAACAGTAAGTTCCATTTTGGTATAATATTCTGTCACTCATTTGACACCTTTTTCATGTAAATCCTCAGGTGCAATATGGATTTTTTGCTTTTATTACTCACACATAATTTTGTCTATAATACCTTTTCAGTGCGATATCTTCTGCCATTTGAAGCCGAGTATTTACAAGTTTTTCCAAACCCTGTCTATCTTTCTTTACTTTTTTCTCATAATTCTCCCTGTATCCTGTGACCAGATGTACAAGACCTTCTGTCTGACTAAAATACTGAGTCAGATTATCAAGGATTTTTCTCTCCCCATCAGACAGCATAATTGTAGCTGTTTTTTTTAATGCTTTGACTAATTTCTTTGTTTCAGATTTTGTTAAATTATTTGATTTACGGTTTGATATTTTTGTCTCTGCATCTGTTATCCACTGTTTCACTTCATTTATGAATTTGTTGTCCCAATCCTCAAACTCTGTTCTCAGTCTGTTGTGTGCTACGGTTTCAAGACTATCTCTGAAACTGAGTAAAAGGTTTTCATGCTTTATTGCATCCCACAAGATCTTCAAGCAGCTTTGAAACTTACAAATAGAATACGCACCAAAATCAACATTTTCCATTGGCTGGATGAGGCTCTTTTTTAGCTCATATACAGCTTCACTGTAGCCTACATTTACTGGAGCCATTGGTGGGTTCCCATTCCAGAGCCCAGGAATGAAAAAGTTCCCAGTGTTGGGATTGTACTCCATTATATCAGAAAAGCTCTTGCACTCTTTTTGGTCAGTTTGGGCAATGGTCTGAGTTAGTTCATTCAACAGTTTTAACAGATGATCCTGGGCTTGTGTGTTCTTCTCATGGGCTGCTGCACTTGAAACATTCTGGTGAACAAAGATACATTTAGGTTTTTTGTCTATCTCCCTTACCCTGAGAAATGCATGCAGCACTATTTGAAGGATGTCCTTCATTTCAGTTAAATTCTCTGTTGCAAGGTTTGTAATAGTTATATTGCTCATCCCCACAACAAGTGTTGCAAGCTTATTATCATAGTCTCTGTTTTTGTTCAATTGAGCCCCCTCTAGTGACTTTAGGCCCTCAGTGTCAATGATCACAATGAAGTCACAGTTTAGGACTGTCTTAAACTCTTCATGGACTTTGATGAGCAACATGAAGGCTCCTCGAGTGCATCGACCACAGCTGACTGCAAACTGCACTCCAAACATGGTGTTAAGGAGAGTGGACTTTCCTGTGCTCTGAACTCCAAGTACTGTGACCACCAAGATCTTGTTCTTTGGAGAAACTATTTCATTAAGCTGAGAGAGAACATCACTGACCCATTGAAGGGGTATGTTGGATGCATCTCCATCCACAAGTTCAAAAGGAAATCCATCCATTAACAACTGTGCACACAGTTCAGGTAAATATTTCAGTTGTTGTCGGGATGGATCTGTTTCTGGAAGGAACCGTGAAGCTTCGTACATCTGACCCATTTCACGGAAAAAGTGTTCAGTCCCCAATGAACTGTTGGTCAGTTGTTGGTCAAGTTGTTTGATCTCCTCTTTGTTCTCAGAGCTTTTTCTCTTTTCTTCATACAGATCCCTGAGTTCAGACAGTTTAATGCGAGACACATCATCAAGGTATATCTGCATCCACTTTAGAAAGTAGTTCCTCTCTATCTGCGGCAAAGACAATGCAGTGATGAAGCTTTTCATTGCATTTGAAAAGTCTTTAGAGTTTTGGTTTTGTCGCAGTGTATCTATCTTTTCTTTTAGGTCACTTTTACGCTTTTCTATGTTTTCAGATCCAAGCTTTTGAAGGCGAAACTCTTCTTTCTCTAGACTTGTCAGTTCCTTCCATATTTGGCCTTGTAATGGAAGCTGCTCTTCTTTGAATGTCAAAGTGTCTTGAATCTCTGCAGTGATGGCATCAGCATGTTGTTTTGCTGTTTGACACTCAGGAAAGTCTTCATCGACCCAGATTCTCAGTTCATGGGCAATGTTAGCCATCTGCTCAATACTCATCTTTCTCTCTGTCTTAGAAATAACTTTAGAAACTGCTTCCCTCAAACGTTTGATAAAATTTGCATAATTTTCTTGGTTTTTCTTAAAAAGTAGGTTGTTTTTGGTCAAGCCTAATGTTTTTGTTACCTGATTTAGAAAGGTAACATCAGGGAATTTGTCACCTATGTTACCTACTAAGAAAATCTGTGTTTGGTGATGTTGCTTTTTAGAGAGACGGCTCAGATCATCTAACTTGTCAAGAAACACAAAAACTGCTGCAGATGCCTGACACAGAAATGCATATTGTGTCTCAAAAGATTCAATGTCTCCACGAAGGTTAGCCACTGCCACTGGTTGACTGAAAATATCAATGTTTTTGTTGCCACAAGGAAGGTACCAAGTAATTTCAGTCAACCCATTGGATATTCTTCGTGGACTGTCACCACATTCCATGTTGTGGTGAACAAAGATGTTGTGGTACTGCTGTGAGTTACTCAGCAGCTTGTTCAGGGTCTCTGACTTTGACAGGGAGCACTCACCCAGTCTCACAAAGGAGACCATTGGTAGATTAGAGAGGACTATTCTTTCTTCTGTGAAGTCCTTGGACTCTGAAAGAGCTTCAGGTCTATACTGCTTTACAATGTCTCTCATAGCCCACAGCATCAATGTGCACTGTTGACTGTCACAACTGGGAAGCAGCAAGGGCACTGGAAACTGACACATTGACATCTTCAGAGCCATTTGCTGCTGAACAAACCCATCAGAACACAGAAATAGAGCAGTTATCACATCTAGAGGATTTACCATGTCTTCTGAATTAGCTACATCAAAAAGATCATTGAAATCTAACTCTGTGTTCTCTGACATGCCATCATCATTTGAATTTTTATCTGAATCATATTTTACATTTCTTGCTGTCACATTAACCATCATCAGTTTCTTTAAAAAATGCCAGGGAAGGTGTGATTTACACTTGGCAGGTTCATCATCAATGGTCTTCTTATCAATTTGAAGTATATTTTGAAGTGATAGTTTTTTTCTGTAATGCTGTTCCAAACCAAGATCCTTTAGAAAGCTTTCCAGGTTAATTTCTGTGTAAAGAATAAATAAATAGAAAAACATGATTTAGAGATTTTTTCCTCATAAAATCCATTATTTTTTTGACATTTGCAGCTGTAGAAATCAGAACACAGAAAGAAAGCACTGAGTCTTCAGAATGAACTGCATCAAAAACATCATACACAAAAAACTCTAACGATCTCCAAATTGTCATAGCAGTTTGACTCGTATTTTAAGGTACATTTTACATTTCTTGCCATCCCATAAACCATCATCACTTTTCTTTTGAAAATACCATGAGAGGCAGTCTTAACTTTTTCCACTTAAACTTTTTGTCATAGTATTTTTTGACTACATTTTAAAATGAAAATGCCTAGACTAGTGTTGTGTTCAAGACCACACTATCCAAGACCAAGAATTGCCCGAGACCAGAATGCACCGAGACCAAGATAAGACCAAGACTTTTGGGAGCCGAGACTGAGTCAAGACCAAGACTGAGACAAGCCGAGACCGAGACCAAGACCATAAAAAAATTTTTTTCAATTTAAAAAAATATGTAACTAAAAAAAATTATGACAAGGTTCGACAGTTAAATAACATTCTTTCTTAATTTTAGTTTATTTTAAATACATTTGAGGGACATCAAAGGTGCCTGCAAAAAAATTAACTAAAATATTAAAACGACGACTGCTACTGATAAATTCACAATTATTCTACATATTTGAAACCAAGATTTTTATGTCAGCTGAATGTACAGCAAGTGTTTAAAAGTATTTCTGCCAAGAAATAATGATTCTTGATTCTGATTCTTTGAGTTGTGCAGGTCAACAGGTCATAGAGTCCACAAGATAGATTTTTAGTTTGAAAAAGCCTTTACACAGACCATTTTTATTAATTCATGTAGTTGATACAGTTTAATTTAGTTGCTGTAATCAATGAACTAGGATATTCAATTAACAAAGGTTTCCAGCTTTAACTGTAAACGTGAAACTTAGTGAAAAAAAACTACAAACAAGTTGGCAGCAATCTAAAAAACAAAGAGCTCCAGGTAGATGTGAAACTAAATACAACAAACTCAAACCCTGGAACAGTCATGTGACAAATCAATCAATAGTTCTTGTTGAGAATTATTATTATTATTCTGGATACAGTGCAAACAGAAACTATAAAAAATAATTATATTGTGAACCTGTTTATATTGTCGGGAACATATTATATACATAAATGTAATTGGAGTCTAAAGCCTCAAAAAAACACAACTTTAAAAAGAAAATACACTCATATAAGACCTCTTTACAGTTATTTGAGTCATTCTGCTCGGACACACACTTTCTTATTAAACACACACGGACCTCGGTAAACGGAACAGGCTTCACCGGACGGCTGGCACTCGGACCCAGAGGCGGAGTAAATGTGTCCCCCGTATTGCATTCACAGGCTGTAATATCACCAGTTTATCATTTTACCAGTTGTTAGAGCTACTGTCTTTACCAGGGAGATAATATTTATTACTGGTGATTGTTTTCTGGAGTTTTACTGGGATTTTTTTTTTTACCGGTGATTAGTTTATATCTCCTTGCACTCTGTCGTCCAAACTGAAATCGTAGCCACACACACACACACACACACACACACACACACACACACACACACACACACACACACACACACACACACACACACACACACACACACACACACGCACACGTGTCACTCAGTCACATTAAGGAAGGTTGTGGTCATTATACGGGGTGGATTAAAGAATGAATAAAGGATTGTTTTATTCCATTCTTCTCTTTATTATCACATTATAAAAAAGTTTTGAAAAAGCTGGAATTAGTGCTGGTCTCAAACATTCTTGACGGAAAATCCCGAGTCCGGGCAGCCCGAGTCCGAGACAAGACCGAGTCAAAATGCTTCCGAGGCCGAGACCTTTAAAATTTGGTCTCGAGTCCAAGACCGGTCTTGAGTACCACAACACTAGCCTAGACTATGACTGATTTTCAAAGAAATGCATGTTAACAAAAGCTATACCAAATCTGACTATTTTTTTATTCACGTATAAAAACTAAACTATTATCTTGTCACAAGGGACAAAATCAGATAAGTTCTCATGGTTTTATGTATTGATCCCATCAAATTTGACTGTGTAATTACAAACATCATCTCACATTAGGTGGATGAATGGAAATTGAACTTTCTGAATTGAATCTATGGCCAACTCATACCAGTGCTAATATTTCAGCACAGCAGCACTCCATCTCATGTGATATTGCTTAATTATAAGGCTGACTTAAGCATGACTAGAGATTGTGTCTTTGTGAGAAAATATTATTGTATGAAGCAGATCTTTACCATTTGTAGTATTCTCTTGACTGTTAGTGTCATCAGTTAAAGACTGAGAACCTTTCATTTGGTCTCCTTGGCAACGATTAGCTGCGCAATCTCCAGCATTGCTTCCCTTCATAAACATTTGATAAACATGTATTAAATTAGCTTTCATGCAGTGAGACAACTATCAGATCTTTGTGACATGTTTAAAGAAGCAGTTTACCCGTTCTGTTTCGAAAGAAGAAAAGTCCATCTGTCTGTTATCCTTTCCTGCTTATAAAAGAGGGAAGTAACTAACCAAGAATCCCAACAAACAATTCCAAGACATTAAAAAAAGATTACCAACTTCCTGTTTCTCTCTTGAATACTCATATTTTAGTTTGTGGGAGAATATGAATAATAAAGCAGATATTTACCATTTGTAGTATTTTGTTGACTGTTAGTATCATCAGTAGAAGACTGAGTAGCTGGAAAATTTGTTTGGTCTCCTTGGCAACAATCAGTTGAGCTCTTAAACATTTGACAAACATGTATTAAATTACTTTTCATGCAGCGAGACAACTATCAGCACTTTGTGACATGTTTAAAGAAGCAGTTTACCTGTTCTGTTGTTGAAAGAGGACTGTCCATCTGTCCTTTATCTTTTCCTGAGTATAAAAGAGGGAAGTAACTACAAAGAATCCCAACAAACAATTCCAAGACATTAAAAAGAGATTTTTAACTTCCTGTTTTTCTCCTGCATTCCCGTATTTTAGTTTTTGACACGTATTGTCTTCGATACAACTCAAATAGTTACTTTTGAAGGAAAAGTTGAGGTTCTTACATAAATAAATAAATAAAAAGTTAAGTTGCTCTGCTGCTGATTTTGTTTCAGTTCTGAAACCAAATATTTGAAAACCACCACAATATTTTTTTTTTAAGTTTCTGCTTTTGGACCAAGTTGTTGAAGTAACTCAATAAATAATGAAGGTTGAATTATTTTTTCCAAAATAAATGTTTAGAACCGTTTTAATAAGTCACTACTAGGGATGGGTACCAAATTCACTACTTTAAGGAACTGACCAAAGTTTGTCGACACGAGCGGGTACTGACTCATGTAAAATCAAATGTTACCATGTTTAGGTACACAAAACACATCCCTGTGACTTTAAGGGAATGGAAGATGAGGCAGTTGTATGTTGTTTGAATATATTTAATTATAAATTGAGAAATAAATGTTTCATTTAAAAAAAAAGATTTTATCATTTACCATCAATCATCACACAAAAACTTTAAAGTAACGATACTGTTTCCCAGGTACCAGGTATAAGTACCGTGTCAGGTCAAATATGAAAGGTACGCATTCCCAGTCACCACACATGCATCTTTCAAAATTCTGTCAGATATTCTACATGAAATATGTTTTTTTGTTCTTCCCTCTGCATCAGCAGAAGGTTTATGAAGCTGAGCAGAGGACTGTTGGAACAGTTGTCTGTCATCATATCACCACTTGAACGGTAGTATATGCTTTCATGAGCCTGACTTAAGCACAACTAGAGATTGTCTTTGTGAGAGAATGTGAATATTTAAAGCATATGGTCAAAGTATGTTTTTAAAATGTGATGCACATTACGCTAGCCAGTGGTGCCGCCAGCTGGAATCCTGTACGCACTGTGCCTATGATTTTTTTGAAGGTGTTCTTTTTTTTTTTTTTTGGGGGGGGGGTAATACAGATGCATAAAGGCCACTTATTGTATTTTACGTAGCTGATTTTGAATCCTGGTGCTATATTCTTCTTCTACCCTGCGTAGCCTACTGCCTATGTGGTTCTTATGGTTTGTGTTTATCAAAATTTTGAAAAGACAGTTGAGCCTTTTTCAGGCATTTGAAAGAACCAAATCTAAGCCTGCTAACACAGAGCAGCCAGAATGAACAAAAGTATTTAAAACGAATACTGTTAAGTAACGATACTGATTCCCAGGTACCAGGTATCAGGACTGTATTGAGTTCAAATGTAAAATGTACGCATCCCCAGTCACCACACATGCATCTTTCAAAAGTCTGTCAAATATTCAACATTTTTTTTTTCATTCTTCCCTCTACATCAGCAGAAGGTTTATAAAGTTGAGCAGAGGACTGCTGGTATAGTTATCATCATATGAATGTTGTAAATCATCACTTAAATAGTAATAAATACTTTTACAAGCCTGACTTAAGCACAACTAAAGATTGTCTTTGTGAGAGAATATTAATATAAAGCAGATCTTTACCATTTGTAGTATTCTGTTGACTGTTAGAATCATCAGTAGAAGACTGAGGACCTGGAGGATCTGTTTGGTCTCCTTGGCAACAATCAGTTGAGCTCTGAAACGTTTGACAAACATGTAATAAATTAGCTTTCATGCAGTGAGACAACTATCAGCATGTTGAAAGAAGCAGTTTACCTGTTCTGTTGTGGGGAGATGACTGTTCCTCTGTCCTTTATCATTTCCTGTGTATAAAAGAGGGAAGTAACTTCAAAGAATACCAACAAACAATTCCAAGACATTAAAAAGAGATTATCAACTTCCTGTTTCTTTCCTGCGTACCCGTATTTTTGTTTTTCACGCGAATTGTTTTTGATACAACTCAAATAGTTACTTTTGAAGGAAAAGTTGAGATTATTATAGATTACTACAAAAATAGGATTCATAGCACATCTGGTGGATGGCGGGTGGGTGGGGATTGTGGTTATGTGCATACCATGAAACTGAATCCTGGCGGCGCCACTGGTACTCCCTACAATTTAAATTGTGCATTATTAAGAAAATAAACTGTGTCGATGTAGTCAAGAGATTTAATGTTGAAGACATTTGTGAAACAAATGTGATATTACATATAAACGGTTGTTGTTTTGACATATTAGTTAAATTGTTTATTGAGAAATAAATATGTTAAATGAAAAATTTTTGACATATTATAATTTACCATTCATCATTACACACACAAAGCAAAAATACAGAGAACTAGTACTGTTGAGTAGCGATACTGATGCCCAGGTACCAGGTATCAGGCCTGTATTGGGGTCAAATGTAAAATGTACACATCCCCAGTCACCACACATGTCTTTCAAAACTCTGACAACATATTCAACATTTTTTTTATTTTTTTTTTTCTTCCCTCTGCATCAGCAGAAGGTTTATAAAGTTGAGCAGAGGACTGTTGGTATAGTTATCATCACATGAATGCTGTAAATCATCACATCACTTTAACAGTCAAATACTTTTACAAGCCTGACTTAAGTACGATTAGAGATTGTGTATTTGTGAGAGAATATGAATAATAAAGCAGATCTTTACCATTTGTATTCTGTTGACTTTTAGTATCATCAGTAGAAGACTGAGGACCTGGAGGATTTGTTTGGTCTCCTTGGCAACAATCAGTTGAGCTCTTAAACATTTGACAAACATGTATTAAATTACTTTTCATACAGTGAGACAACTATCAGCACTTTGTGACATGTTTAAAGAAGCAGTTTACCTGTTCTGTTGTGGGGGGAGGACTGTCCATCTGTCCTTTATCTCTTCCTGTGTATAAAAGAGGGAAGTAACTACCAAGAATACCAACAAACAATTCCAAGACATTAAAAAGAGATTATCAACTTTCTGTTTCTCTCCTGCATTCTCGGATTTTAGTTTTTACGCATATTGTCTTTGATACAACTCAAATAATTACTTTTGAAGGAAAAGTTGAGATTATTGTAAATTATTACAAAAATAGGATTCATAGATAATCGAGATTGCTACGTGCGTCCATAACAAGACAAAACATTGTCTGTAATGGTAGCATCAGAGCACGAGGGAGGCCGCACAACGTTTAATATTAATATTAACCTAATCACTAGAAACGTATGTCATAGTGTATCATGGTTTTCCTGCAGTCTTTGCCAGTTTTTTCTTCCCACTGTCGCTAAATGCTCGTTCATGTGGATCTTGTTGGGTTCTTTATTTATTTCTTACTATGGACTTTATATTTTGTTAAGAGCTCTGATATGACTAGTTGTAATTTGCGCTCAATAAATAAGGTTGAGTTGCTCTGCTGCTGGTTTTGTTTCAGTTGTTCAGAAATCGAATTTTAAAAACCACAGCAATTTATTTTTCAGGTTCCTGTTTTTGAACTAAGTTGTTTACAATCAACTCAGTTAATAATGGTTCTTTTTTTCTCCCCAAAATATTTTTTTTTAAAAAACTCTTCATTGAGTCACCACTAGGGATGGGTACCGACTTCAGTGATGTCATAGGTACTGTCCAAATTTTGTTGGCACTAGTGGATACAGATTCATGTAAAATCAAATGGTACCATGTTTCGGTACACAGAACACATCTCTGTGACTGTAAGGGAGTGGAAGATTAGGTGAGTTTCCATGTGCGACATGAACTCAACGATACAAGCACAAGAACATAATGACGTCACTAACTGTTGTTAAAGCATTGAAAGTGGTCAAAGTATGGTTTCAAAATGTGACGCACATTACGCTAGCCAGTGGTGCCGCCAGATGGAATCCTGTACGCAATGTGCCTATGATTTTTTTTGAAGGTGTGTTTTTTTTCTTTTTTTTTTTTTTTGGGGGGGGGGATAATACAGATGCTGGTTTGTAATAAGCTAAACATGCTGCGTCCACTAATTTTTTAGGCCAAATAATTGAAGCCTAACATAAAGGCCAATTATTGTAATTTACATCATCTGTCACTAACTCATTTTGAATCCTGGTGCTATATTCTTCTTCTACACTACGTAGCCTACCGCCTATGTGGTGATTACGGTTTGTGTTTATCAAAATTTTGAAATGACAGTTGAGCCTTTTCCAGGCATTTGAAGGAACCAAATCTAAGCCTGCTAACACAGAGCAGCCAGAATGAAGGTGCTAGCAGGTTCTCCTAACAATGACCGTGTCTACTGCCAGTGCTGAGTGTTCATTCAGCTGTTTACATCACTTGAAACATACCTCTAGAACACCATGACAGACAAGAGACTGAGAGAACTTGCCCTGATGAACATTCATCATGATATTCCTATCGATTCTGAGGCCGTTCTACGATAGTTTGACGCAACAGGGAGAGCTGTAGACTTAATTTCAAACAGGTAGGAATTATTATTAGCCTATTATAATAAAGTGTGTTTTTGTTCTTTTTACCATGTCTCTGACTGGTGCACAGTCACCATAACATTTTGCTGGGCTGTATTCATCTGTGTTTCTGTACGTTGTTACCATATTCTGCTGTAAAGCCTAACTTCATTTTTTCGTTTAGAAAAAAATCAATTTTGAATTATGGAATTGATTAGAATTGTTTCCTGTTAATATTGTATTTTTTTTGTTTGATCTGCAGTGCGCGCTGTCGCTTCATGCTCTGGCAGCTGTTCAGGGTGCTGAACCAGGTGACAGCAGTACTACTGAAAGTGGAGCGTTCTTGTGGCTTGTTTGCGAATCACTCTGATCAGGTACTATGGGCAGCACATCTGGTGGAGGGCGGGTGGGTGGGGACTGTGGTTATGTGCATACCATGAAATTGAATCCTGGCCGCTCCACCAGTGCTCGCTACAATTTAATTTGTGCATTATTAAGAAAATAAACTGCGTAGATGTAGTCAAGAGATTTAAAGTTGAAGACATTTGTGAAACAAATGTGATGTTACATACAGTTTGTTGTTGTTTTGATATATTTGTCAAATTATAAATTGAGAAATAAATGTTAAATGAAAAATATTTGCCATTTTATTATTTGCCATCACACATAAAAACAACAAAAGTATCTAAAACTAATACTGTTAAGTACCGATACTGATTCCCAGGTACCAGGTATCAGGACTGTTTCGGGTTCAAATGTAAAAGGTACGCATCCCCAGTCACCACACATGCATCTTTCAAAAGTCTATGTCAGATATTCAACATTTTTTTTTTTTTTATTCTTCCCTCTACATCAGCAGAAGGTTTATAAAGTTGAGCAGAGGACTGTTGGTATAGTTATCATCATTTGAATGCTGTAAATCATCACTTTACCAGTAATAAATACTTTTACAAGCCTGACTTAAGCACAACTAGATTTTGTGTCTTTGTGAGAGAATATTAATATATAACGCAGATATTTACCATTTGTAGTATTCTGTTGACTGTTAGTATCATCAGTAGAAGACTGAGGACCTGGAGGATCTGTTTGGTCTCCTTGGCAAATATCAGCTGAACAATTTCCAGCATTTATTCCCTTCTTAAACATTTGACAAACATGTATTGAATTATTATTCATACAGTGAGACAACTATCAGCACTTTGTGACATGTTTAAAGAAGCAGTTTACCTGTTCTGTTGTGGGGGGAGAAATGTCCATCTGTCCTTTATCTCTTCCTGAGTATAAAAGAGGGAAGTAATTACCAATAAGTCAGATATTCTACATAAATAATGTTGTTTTGTTCTTCCCTCTGCATCAACAGAAGGTTTATGAAGCTGAGCAGAGGACTTTTGGAACATCATCATATGAATGCAGTAAATCACCATTTTAACAGTCGTAAATACTTTTGTGAACCTGACTTAAGCACAACTAGAAGTTGTGTCTTTGTGAGAAAATATGAATATATAAAGCAGATCTTTACCATTTGTAGTATTTTCTTGACTGTTAGTGTCATCAGTTAAAGACTGAGAACCTTTCATTTGGTCTCCTTGGCAACGATTAGCTGCGCAATCTCCAGCATTGCTTCCCTTCATAAACATTTGATAAACATGTATTAAATTAGCTTTCATGCAGTGAGACAACTATCAGAACTTTGTGACATGTTTAAAGAAGCAGTTTACCTGTTCTGTTTTGGAAGAAGAAAAGTCCATCTGTCCTTTATCCCTTTCTGAGTATAAAAGAGGGAAGTAACTACCAAGAATCCCAACAAACAATTCCAAGACATTTAAAAGAGATTATCAACTTCCTGTTTTTCTCCTGCGTACTCATATTTTAGTTTTTCACGCATATTGTCTTTGATACAACTCAAATAATTACTTTTGAAGGAAAAATTGAGAT
This sequence comes from Gouania willdenowi, assembly GCF_900634775.1. Classification (NCBI taxonomy): domain Eukaryota; kingdom Metazoa; phylum Chordata; class Actinopteri; order Blenniiformes; family Gobiesocidae; genus Gouania; species Gouania willdenowi. Next base: position 19,802,880 of record NC_041061.1, on the reverse strand, counting down.
TATTATAAATTATTACAAAAATAGGATTCATAGATTGTGGTAGCGATCATTGAGATCGCTACGTGCGTCCATAACAAGACAAAACATTGTCTGTAATGGTAGCATCAGAGCACTAGGGAGGCCACACAACGTTTAATATTAATATTAACCTAATCACTAGAAACGTATGTCATAGTGAATCATGGGTTTCCTGCAGTCTTTGCCAGTTTTTTCTCCCCACTGTCACTAAATGCTCGTTCATGTGGATCTTGTTGGGTTTTTTCTTTATCTCTTACTATGGACTTTATATTTTGTTAAGCGCTCTGATATGACTTGTTGTAATTTGCGCTCAATAAATAAAGTTGAGTTGAGTTATCTGCTGCTGGTTTTGTTTCAGTTGTTCAGAAATCGAATATTTTAAAACCACAACAATTCATTTTTCAGGTTCCTGTTTTTGAACTAAGTTGTTTACAATTAACTCAGTTAATAATGGTTCTTTTTTTTCTCCCCAAAATATTTTTTTTAAGAAACTTTTCATTGAGTCACCACTAGGGATGGGTACCGACTTCAGTAATGTCATTGGTACTGTCCAAATTTTGTTGGCACTAGTGGATACAGATTAATGTAAAATGAAATGGTACCATGTTTCGGTACACAGAACACATCTCTGTGACTGTAAGGGAGTGGAAGATTAGGTGAGTTTCCATGTGTCACATGAACTCAGCGATACAAGCACAAGAACATAATGACGTCACTAACTGTTGGTAAAACAATGGCTGATAAAAACGGGTCAAAGTAGGGTTTCAAATTGCATTTTAATTTGTGCATTATTGAGAAAAAACTGCATAGAGGTAGTCAAGGAATTTAATGATTTGTGGAACAAATGTGATGTTACATACAGTTTATTGTTGTTTTGATATATTTGTCAAATTATGTAATGAGAAAAAAATATGTTAAATGGAAAATATTTGAGATTTTATTATTTGCCATCACTCATAAAAACAACAAAAGTTTCTAAAACTAGTATTGTTAAGTACCGATACTGATTCCCAGGTACCAGGTATCAGGACTGTATTGGGTTCAAATGTAAAAGCTATGCATCCCCAGTCACCACACATGCATCTTTCAAAAGTCCATGTCAGATATTCAACTTTTTTTTTTTTATTCTTCCCTCTGCATCAGCAAAAGGTTTATGAAGTTGAGCAGAGGACTGTTGGTATAGTTATCATCATATGAATGTTGTAAATCATCAATTTAACAGTAATAAATACTTTTACAAGCCTGACTTAAGCACAACTAGAGATTGTGTCTTTGTGAGAGAATATTAATATATAATGCAGATATTTACCATTTGTAGTATTCTGTTGACTGTTAGTATCATCAGTAGAAGACTGAGGACCTGGAGGATCTGTTTGGTCTCCTTGGCAAATATCAGCTGAACAATTTCCAGCATTTCTTCCCTTCTTAAAAATTTGACAAACATGTATTAAATTTCTATTCATACAGTGAGACAACTCTCAGCACTTTGTGACATGTTTAAAGAAGCAGTTTACCTGTTCTGTTGTGGGGGGAGGACTGTCCCTCTGTCCTTTATCATTTCCTGTGTATAAAAGAGGGAAGTAACTACCAAAAATCCCAACAAACAATTCCAAGACATTAAAAAAAGTCACTAACTTCCTGTTCCTCTCCTGCATACTCATATTTTAGTTTTTCACTTGTACTGTCATGGATAAGACTCAAAAGTTTGTATTTTTTTTAAAGTTATTACAAAAATAGGATTCATAGATTGTCATGCCCTGCTGCTGGTTTTGTTTCAGGTGTTCAGAAATCGAATATTTGAAAATCACAATTTATTTTTTCAAAATCCTGTTTTTGAACTAAGTTGTTTACAATTAACTCGGTTAATAATGGTTCTTTTTTTTCCGCAGAATATTTTTTTTTTTTAAACTCTTCATTGAGTCATAATAAAAATAAAGTTTTTTTTTTTTTTTTTGTTTTGTTTTTGGGGAGGGGATAATACAGATGCTGGTTTGTAATAGGCTACACATTGCTGAGTCCACAAATTTTTTAAGCCAAATAATTGAAGCCTAACATAAAGTCCAATTATTGTCATTTACGTCATCTGTCACTAACTGATTTTAAATCCTGGTGCTATATTATTCTTCTACACTACGTAGCCTACCGCCTATGTGGTGATTACGGTTTGTCTATCAAAAGTTTGGAAAGACAGTAGAGCCTTTTCCAGGCATTTGAAAGAACCATATCTAAGTTTCAAAATGTGATGCACATTACGCTAGCTGCATTTTAATGTGTGCATTATTAAGAAAAAACTGCATAGAGGTTGTCAAGGAATTTAATGTTGAATACATCTGTGAAACAAATGTGATAATTGTCAAATTATGTATTGAGAAATAAATAGGTTAAATGAAAAATATTTGAGATTTTTTTATTTGCCATTTATCATCACACACACAAAACAATGAAAGTTCCAAAAACTAGTACTTTAAAGTACCGATACTGATTCCCCGGTACCGGGTATCAGTACCGGTAGTACAGAAGGCTTATAAAGTTGTGCAGAGGACTGCTGGTATAGTTTATGTGAATGCAGTAAATTATCACTTTAACAGTACTAAATACTTTTACAAGCCTAACTTAAGCACGACTAGAGATTGTGTATTTGTGGGAGAATATTAATATATAAAGCATATATTTACCATTTGTAGTATTCTGTTGAATGTTAGTATCATCAGTAGAAGACTGAGGACCTGGAGGATCTGTTTGGTGTCCTTGGCAACAATCAGTTGAGCTCTTTAACATTTGACAAACATGTATTAATTCAGCTTTCACGCAGTGAGACAACTATCAACACTTTGTGACATGTTTAAAGAAGCAGTTTACCTGTTCTGTTGTGGGGGGAGGACTGTCCATCTGTCCTTTATACCTTCCTGTGTATAAAAGAGGGAAGTAACTACAGAATCCCAACAAACCATGCGTGTTGTCTTCGATATGACTCAAATTTACGGAAAAGTTGGATTTGTTATGAAAAAGGTTTTATGGAATGTGGTTAATTTACTTTTCAAGTTGTTCACTTAATTTACTCAATAATTAAGGTATTAAATTATTTTCCCCAAAATGTTTTTTTTAGGCACTCTTCATTGAGTCTCCACTAGAGATGAGGACAAAAATAAACACCAAATTATTGAACTTGAGCAAAAAAACACTATAATTACCCTGGAATACATGTTTTTGGACTGTTGGAGATCACTTTAAAACCCAACTTGAACCCACACAAACACAGATAGCCTTTGCAAACTCAACGAAGATGGCTCTCAGGTCTTCATCCTACGAATCAGACAAAGGACTCAGGACCATTTTGATGTGAGACAGAGGATGTTGATGACAATGTCTGCTAAGGATGTAACAATTAATCGTAAGGCAGTTAAAAATCGATTCATAGGTATCAAGGTTCACATCGATACTGTGGAAAATTGAATCGCAGTACTTTTTTTAACCAGCAGAGGGCGCTATCCAGAAGTCATGGCGGCGGGCGAAATCTGCTAATACTTTCTTTCTGACCACCTTCTACTCTTAAACATATTCATAAATGATTCCTTACCCCTTTAGCACCAAAAGAATATCTGTAATATGAAGTGAATATCTGTAAAAGTCACGTTTTTCTATTAACCCTGTCTGCTAGCATAGCATCTCTTCTTCACTGCACTTAGCTGCATGCCAACCGACCACTGGGTTACCAGCGCCCTCTGCTGGATCAAACAAATATCTGACGCAAATACAGTGCAGACTGTTTTTTTTTTTTTAAGGTCAAATTGTTAAGTCACAAAATACATTTTCAGTTGCACTTTTAAAAAGAAAACTAACTATTATGCAGTTTTGTATTGTTTACTATGGAACCAGAATTTAAATGAATAGGCTTCTTCATTTGCATTATTCCTTTATTTATTTCATTCAAGATTTATTTTTAGTTAAATTGCATTGTTTGAATAGTTCATCAAGGGATTCTTTTGACAATGAAAAATGAAAGGAAAATAGTATAGTATTTTCGAGTTTTTTTCCCCCCCAAAAAAATAAAGGAATATTTTTCAGTCATTTAAGTACAGTCCCATTTTGTAAAATGAATCGTGAGAGAATCGTATCGTGAACCCAGTATCGTGAATCGAATCGTATCGGGAGTTGAGTGAATCGTTACATCCCTAATGTCTGCATATGAGCCATTTAATATCTATGGTAATTTACTTTGAGTATAATTTGATGTTACCATCTATGTAGGTGGAGGTCCCACATTCTGATTAACATTTTAAAATACGTATTCACTGTCTCTGTTTCAGTACAGATCTTACATAGGAGTACGTGAGTCGTGATAGCCCCACACCTGTAATAATACAGGACATTCTGGTGCTATAATGATCCCAAACAAGACTGCATGAGAAAAGGACTTTTCAGGAGTAAAAAGGGAATAAGAAAAAACAGAATACTGTTTTTGAGGTTTAAACCCATTGTCAGACATAAAAAAACATTTTATTTTAATATTTTACAATAAATTTTCCAAAATTCCAGTTATGCATACCAGCACAAATAAAATTACATTATTAAGCTGCTCCTGAGAAGTGTTTGTGTTGCTCTGAGACAAGATTAAAGATTTTCTTTCTCCTGTATTGTTTGACTGACTACTAACATCTGATCATCAAGGAGAGGAGTTATTTAACTGTGTCTGACACTTACCCCTTACTTGGAGACCTTGCTGAATAACTTTGTCAGAATCGGCCACATATCCACTGACAAAACAGCACAGCAGCTTTATCAGCTCTGCCTTCCAGTAGTAGTTTGTCAAATCCTCTACTGTGTTGGACAACAGAACCTTACCAATGTGTTAACTTGTCCTAGAAAAACAATCAGCAAAGAGAAAGATTTTAATGACCAAAACAAATTCTATTTACCTTCTTGAATTTATATCAGCCTGAAGAGAATCTATCAAACTCCTCAAAAGTCCATAAACATTTTAAAATAGATACAACTGAAAAATGTACTCAACAGGAGGCAGTTATCCAAGGAAAACAAAGAGAATAACAAAGTTTGTGTTAAACTAGCTGCTGTAGGTCTACAAATCAACTTTTAGTCCCGTTCTCATTTCAGGCAAAACCTGAAAAGTAGCTGCATGTGTTGAAACACAGCAGTGTATGACTGCTCTCGGGGGTGTGGGGGGTGGATGTTGGCGGGGGCCTTGGGGTTGGGGGTTCGTAGTCGGTGGCGGGGTGCGCTGGGTCCTCGGCTCTTTGGGGCTTTCACGGGTGTGTATGTGGGGGATGGTGGCCGCTTCTCGGCTTGGGATCTTGGGGCGTCTGGGGGGCTGCTTGGCCGTGGGGGGTGGCCCGGGGCTCCCTGGCCCCCGCTCTTTCTGCTAGCCTGGCTGCATCTCCGAGTCCGGGATTGTAGTAGCAGTTCTTGCGCATACATTAGTCTACAATGCACTGGCATGCCTTGGGCTGTGGGATAAAACTCGTACTGGGCTTAATCTTAGACACGTTGATCCCGAATACCTGTTTTAGGTATTACCACTCACTCCTTCCCTCTGTCCACAGCCACCACCATTATACCTAAGCTTCACACTAATCACCAGACTGGCTGGATTACACAACACAATAAGCACAATATGCACAACTACAACTTCACATCTCACTTTAAAATAATCAACTCTTCCCCGCCCTTTCCATGTCCTACCTTGAGTTTCTCCTCCCTGTTCCCTAACCCCTCCCCCCCTCACCCAGGTGTGACACTGCCCTCTCTTTTTATATTTACCCTTTAACAAAGTATTTCTTACCCTTCCTTAGGGAGGACTGGTGATGGTCACAATTATTTAATAAAATAAAGTCATTTATTTAATTGCAATAACAAAACATGCATTGCTGTCTTAAAAAGATTGCACTTCTTGTAGTGTTGACCTTTGACAGCATGTGCAGACAAGGTAAAAAAAACAAAACATAAAAACAATAGCCAACCTTACAATCACATTGGTTGAGGATTCACTGGCATGCCTGTTGCACCCTAACCCTTTCCAGTTAGTTTAAGAATGCAGTGTGTTATGTAAGAACAGGTTTGTTCTTTGTTTAGATGTTTTTGTGATATGGGTGTGTTGATTAGGGATGTACTGGAAAGATGTTTCCCAGTTAGCTGGGTGGAAAGTAATTAACCATAACCTCATGTCTTTCTCACCTGAAATCAGTGTAACCTGTAAGTCACTGTTAAAAAATGAATCCAAGATCACCAAGCTCGAACCTCAGCAAAAGTGAGTATATATATCTACTGTATACTGAAGTATCAAGAGAAGAAATATTAAAACAACTCTACTGTATATCTGATTTGCAATGCATTCATGTTCCAAATTATTTTTTCCTATTCTTTTATGCATACAACATAATTACATGCAAGGCAAGAGTTCCTAACATTTCAGGTGGGTGCTGCTGTCGTTGTGCAGCACAGATTTGCTATAACACATTAACACACAATGTAATTGTCTACCATGAACTAAATAATATACTTAAGTTTCTTTTTTCAGTCAAAATTATTGTAAAAGCTGTTATTTACCTGACATATTTCGACTGTCGTCTGCAGTTTTCCTCTGAGGCGTCAGCTGATCGCTCTGACGTGTACTTATAATGGCAGGGGGCGTGGCCAGCCTGACAGACCTATCAGGTGCGTCAGGTTGACCACGCCTGGGAACAACTTATAAGGATACGTCACAGCAATCAGTTGACGCCTCTGAGGAAGACTGCAGACGACTGTCGAAACATGTCAGGTAAGTAACAGCTTTTACAATAAATTTGACTAAAAAAAGAAATCTAAGTATATTATTCAGATAACAAGACAAAATTATATTGCTTTATTTCAGCTTTGTTATTGGGCAGGTAGTATATGTCTATGCTGCTGCAGGCAAAACTGGGAAAAATACTTATTTAATTTTTAATTAAAAAAAAAGACTGAGGAAATGAAATGCTTTAATAAACTAATGTGAATGTATTTTGAACAACAGGAAGTGTAGTAAAGTCTAGCTACCAAAGTAAATATATCTGAACCAGCACAGACTAGAGTTTTGTGGATTACTTTGATGTCTTTTGAACCATTCATTACTGTTCAAGTCAAACTTTATCTTCATCAGTACCCGTAAATGCCAATCAATCATCATATTTGTCTTTGACACTCAATGTTGACAGCATGATGCTTAAGGTGAGGTCTTTGTTTTGTTGTGCATTGCCTTCCATTTTATGGTAAACTGCAGTAGTATACATGATATTTTGGTAGAGCTTGCTATAAAAATGCACTACAGGTATTCATATGTTTCTCAATTGTAGAAATCAACAAAAACCAGTCTGTGTTTGTGTGAACTTGTGTTTTGAGTCCATATTGAGGCCCTTCTTTGAACCTCTTATCTTCTCAGTAGGGTCCACATTAACCAAGGTGGCAGATATTGGCCAAGGATGATAGTTTTTTGTTGTGGTGAAAAACCATGTTTATAGTTTTTCCATTAACCAGGATCTTCTTTGTAGGTTTTAGGATGGCCACTTTGACGTTTCCCCTGCCAGATTAATTCAGATATCAATTTGTTCTGTCCGTCAAATGAACAATTTTATATTTTTTCTATATTTACGTTATATCGAGAGAGAACCAAAGCTTTTTTTAAGTTTGGAATTGTTGTTTCAGGTTGTGTCAAAAATAGCAGCAATAGCTGTTTTATAAAGTTATGTTTATTGTTAAAACAAACACTGATTTCATCAAGTCTTAAGGAATGATTAAGACTCAAACATAGTTGACTTCCTCATTCTGATGTTCAAAACTATTTTCCATTGTTGTGCCAGAAAAAGGTGTGTCATTTAGAGCTGAGAAACAGTGGCAAGCTTCCTCGAATTGTTGAAAAAAGTATCTTCTAGTCAATCCGGCTATGACTCACCTGTTCTAAACAAAAACAATCATCGCTTCCAGGAAGCTGCAGTGCCAATTATTATGGAAATGTGACATTACAGAAGTGTTGTGACAGTATTGTTGTGATACTTTACAGGAAAAAAAGAAGACAAATAATCTGAAAAGAGGCAGATAATCTCTTTCAGGAATGGATGGAAATTTTAGGTGAGTTTTTAAAAATGTATCATCAAACAGTGTGTCAGGCTTGTGTCATCTTTGATCTGCCCCAAGCTGAATTGTTTTTTTCCCATGAAATTAATTGTGCTTTACAACATATAAATGTACAAAAGCATTGTGTATAGAAAAATATTTAGAATTTTATGCATGTATGAAATATTTTTACACTGAAAAAGTTTGTAGGAGTAATGCCACTTTCTCCTGAAGAATTGGTAACATCAACATTAAATTCAATGTATCAATTAAATGGTACTGTTACAGGACTTAAAAACATCTCTGCTCATTTGTGGGTTTTGGTTTGTATTGTTTTAGTTTGAATTGAATTCTTTTTTTATACTGCAAGTCTGTTCAAATTGGTGTTCATCATGAACTCCAATTACTTTTTTTTTGTTACATGTTTGTTTTGGTTATGTTTTTGTCTTCCTCCTGTCCTAATGTACATTCATTAGTCAAAGTCTTTCAGTAATAATATCCAGTTCACTAGATTGGAGTGTGCTTTGTTATTCATAATGTTGTATATTATTTTGCTATTTTGAAACATGCAACTAAATTAGCCCCAATAGCTTGATATGAAATATCTACTTCAGTAATTAGCATTCTGACTATATTTAGGCTGAGGCTACGTGGACAGCTGAACTGAAAGTGGAAACGCTGAGTCTGCAACCACAATGGAGGTATGTTTGGCTTAATTTAATATCAAAGCAACTTTTTGCTGTTTTACAAATGTTGCCCCAAATGTTCTACATGTTTAGCTTATTGTTTTTTTTTCATCTTTCAAATGAATGTGCCACTAAGCTGTAGATAATCAATCAAGCTCTGTGGCTGTGCAAGACATTAAAGTTTCAGTTTAAGATCATGAACGCAGAGATTAAATTAAATTCAAATAAATTCAACTTCATTTAAATACAGTATGAAATAAATGTATAAATTAAATAAAGCCTTTGATGACTGATGATTTGAAATGTTGATAAAGCCAAGGATACTTTTGAATCCTTTAATGAAGCTCTGGGTAAGGAAAAGAAAATAAATGAACATGACTGATAAGAACCAAGAAACACAAATTATTTCCAACAAAACATGGAAAAGAAATCTTCAAATGTTGGGTCCACTGTACTTCTTAAAACTACTAATTAGAGCAAAGCCACAAATAATGGGCTGTTCAACAAAGGTAAATAAGGAGCAACTCACGTGTCATTCAAGATGGTGGGCCATATTCTTTATCTGGCTATAAAGCTAAGCAACAATAAAACTTGCAAGGCATTTTATTAAAGCACAGCTCATCTCATAAGTACTTCTGGAACATTTGGGGCAACATTTTGAAAAACAATTCCTTCTACCATTCTTAAAACAGAAAGTAATTTTAATCTCCTTCTCTGAAGGGTGTCAGCATTGATGATTCTAGGGGGAATCTTCCCCTTATGGAGGAAGTGGATCAATTACCGCTACAGTGTGACAATCAAGAGAATGCTTCAGCTGCTAAAGGTCAGCTCAATATACTTCATTTGAAGTTATGATGATAATGTTCAAATAACGGCTCAGCAGTTGCTGGCCCCCCTTAACCTGTTACAGCCCACTTTAGGATGTAAGTCAAGGGCTTGAGGGGCTGCAAAATATAAAGCAAGCCAAACACAAATTATGATTTCAGTGTTTATTAAAGCAAAGGTCCTGAAAAGTAGCAACAGAAACATTATTATCTCTGAGAAACAAAAGATACTGGAGACCCTAGCCAAACTGAACTATAGTAGGGAAGACACATAGGCCAATGTCCAACACATAATAATGACGTAATATTTTTTTGTTCAAATGTATTTTTACATTGTCAGTCAGTGATGGCCCAGGTTAGATGCAAATGGTGACCCTCCGATTACTTAACCGGTGCCCCACCACCACCCTTTTGATAGTTCTTGAGAGTTTATTGGTTTTTAAAACAAAACAAACGTCTAATGCTTGCGCACCTTAATACCTTTGATTGATTAATACCAGCGGAGTAATCATCTATCAATCTGGATCGATATATCATTGGTTAGAAACGATTAAATTAAATCAATATAAACTCAAACCATCGACCATAATCGTTTGTGAAACACAGCACAGTCCTTCAGTCTCTAAATGATTCATTTAAATGTCTGAAAGATTTCAGAAATAGAATTGGTAAAAGATCAAAATAGCTTTTTTTTTATTTTCATTTAGCTGTAGGTGAAATGTAACATATGTATGAAATGCGTATACTGTATAATATGTCCTAAATCGATGGAATGGCCTGGAATCAAGTTCAATCATTGCAGACTTTGTGACATCGGCAAATATGGTACAGCTGTCCAAAGAATCAATACTGAATACCATCTTCTTCTTATCTTTTTGGCTGTTCCCTTCAGGGGTCGCCACAGCCTCAATCTAACCCTATCCTCTGCTATCACACACACTGATCTCATGTCCTCTCTATCCATAAATCTCCTCTTTGGACTTGCTCTATGCCTCCAGCCTGGCCATTCCAACCTTAGCATCTTTCTACCGACATCATCACTGTCCCGTACATGTCCAAACTATCTCATTCTGGCCTCTCTGACTTTATCCCCAAAACATCAAACATGTGGCATCTCTCTGATATTCTCACTCCTAACGAGAACTTCTACATCTTCACCTCTGCTGCCTCCAGCTCAGCCTCCTGTCTTTTACTCAGTAACTGTCTCTAAACTATACAAAATGGCTTGTCTTACTACCATCTTGTCCACTGTCGAGGGTTTAGTAAGTTTTATTATGAATTAGGATGTTTATTATTAGGGACTGCCAACTCTTTACAAGAGGAATAACGCTGTTTTATTAGTAATTTATAATAGATCAGGGTGTTCACTGCAGCCATTCCTATCCTTTTTGCAAAGTCGACCATCATCTGTTCTTCTGCGTTCCTTTCCTGGATACCAAACCTCCTCATCACTAACATGTCCAAACAAATCTACACCAATCAGCACTTTGGGGATATTCAGCATCACTTCACCTACCTCACAGACCTGCTCAACCCATACATTCCCTCTAAGCATATCGTTTCTCATAACTCCCCTGTTTCACTCTGCTTTTAATATATAACCATCTAATCATTTATGTCTGTTTCTGGCCTTGTTTTTTGTTTTGTTTTTAACTGATATTCTTTCTTTCTTTTTTTAATTTATGTTTTTACCACTGTCTTGTTGTTGTTATTTTAACCTCTCAATGAAGTGTATTTTTTGCGTATGGACACGCCTTTCTCCTCACCTTCGACCAACAGAAGTCCAATTTCCACCGGTACCCTATAGGTCAACAGTTTTGATAGCGGGCGTTGTTAACCTGGGCCTCAACCGATGAAAGTCATTTCAGTGATTTGCATGTTTAAATTGGCATAGGATTTAAATCAAACTTCCTTCCTGGGGTGACCATGGCTCAGGTGGTAGTGGGTCGTCTTCTGATCGAGAGGTTGTGGGTTCGATCCCAGTACCTGACTATGTGTTAAAGTGTCCTTGGGCAAGACACTGAACCCTAAGTTGCTCCCAGTGGTCGACTAGCGACTTGCATGGCAGTCCTGTCCCACTGGTGTGTGAATGTGAGAGTGATTGGGTGAATGAGCTGATATGTAAAGCTCTTTGAGACTGCTATATAAAATCTAGTCCATTTACCATTTCCTGGGCTTGGGACCAGCACAAGGAAGACACTGGTTTGTGCCCCCTTAAGACTGCATTAATCAATATCATACTGTATCGTTGTGAAACTGATTATTTACAGCCCTAATAAATACAAATACATAAATAAAATGCAAATTAATTAAAAGGAGTTACCTGTGGCATTATGTGCATTATGCATCCAGCCTGTGCACTATAACTGAGCATCCAGAAAATATTAATATACCAATAGCATTAGGTCACTTATTTTAACCAATGTGCAATCTATTTTTCAAGAACAACTTTTCAATCATCATAAACTCTTACACATTATGCACTGAATTGAAACTTTTCTAATTCCTGATAGGTGTACTTCAGTAAGAGAAACCTGCATTAATTCAACTTAAAATGTTGTTGCCTCATGTATTTTTTTCTAATTCTCAGAGACAAACCTGAAAACCTTTTTGAAGGATCTTGGTTTGGAACGGCACATCAAAGAGAAGCTATCACTCAGCAAAATACTCCAAATTGATGAGAAGACAATTGATGATGTTCCTGCAAAGTGTAAATCAGACCTCCCATGGTGTTTTCTTAAGAAACTGATAATGGTTAATGTGACAGCAAGAAATTTAAAATGTACGTCAGCATCTCAGTTAAAAGGTAATGATTCCTCTGAGATCAATTATCCAAATCCGTTCAATCTTTCCATTTCAGAAGACATGGTGAATCCTCTTGATGTGATCACTGCTCTCTTTTTTTGTTCCGATGGTTTGTTACAGCAACAAATGTCACTTAAAATGTCATTGTGTCAGTTTCCTGTGCCTCTGCTGCTTCCCAGTTGTGACAGTCAACAGTGCACATTGATGCTGTGGGCTATGAGAGACATTGTAAAGCAGTATAGACCTGAAGCTCTTTCAGAGTCCAAGGACTTCACAGAAGAAAGAATAGTCCTCTCTAATCTACCAATGGTCTCCTTTGTGAGACTGGGTGAGTGCTCCATGTCAAAGTCAGAGACCCTGAACAAGCTGCTGAGTAACTCACAGCAGTACCACAACATCTTTGTTCACAGAAACATGGAATGTGGTGACAGTCCACGAAGAATATCAAATGGGTTGACTGAAATTACTTGGTACCTTCCTTGTGGCAACAAAAACATTGATATTTTCAGTCAACCAGTGGCAGTGGCAAACCTTCATGGAGACATTGGATTTTTTGAAACACAGTATGCATTTTTGTGTCAAGCATCTGTAGCAGTTTTTATTTTTTTTGATGATTTTGGCACTCTTCGTAATCTGCTCACAAAGGAACATCACAAAACACAGATTTTCTTGGTACGTAACTTAGGTGACAAATGCCATGATGTTACTTTACTAAATCAGGTAACAAAACCATTAGGCTTGACCAAAAACAAACTAATTTTTAAGAAAAACCAAGAAAATTATGCCACTTTTGTCAAACGTTTGAAGGAAGCAGTTTGTAAAGTTATTTCCAAGACAGAAAGAAAGATAAGTATCGAGCAGATGGCTGACATTGCCCATGAACTGGGAATCTGGGTCGACGAAGACTCTCATGAATGTCAAACAGCGAAAAAACATGCTGATGCCATCACAAAAGAGATCGAAGACACTTTGTCATTCAAAGAACAGCAGCTTCCATTACAAGGCCAAATATGGAAAGAACTGACAAGTCTAGAGAAAGAAGAGTTTCGCCTTCAAAAGCTTGGATCTGAAAACATAGAAAAGTATAAAAGTGACCTGAAGGAAAAGAAAGATACACTGCGACAAAAACAAAACTCTTATGACATTTCAAATTCTATGGAAAGCTTCATTAATGCATTGTCTTTGCCTCAGTTAGAGAGAAACTACTTTCTAAAGTGGAAACAGATTAGCCTTGAAGATGTGTCTCGCACAAAACAGTCTGGACTCAGGGAACTGTATGAAGAAAAGAGAAAAAGCTCTGAGAACAAAGAGGAGATCAAACAACTTGACCAACAACTGACCAACAGTTCACTGGGGACTGAACACTTTTTTCGTGAAATGGGTCAAATCTACGAAGCTTCACGGTTCCTTCCAGAAACAGATCCATCCCGACAACAACTGAATCATTTACCTGGACTGTGTGCACAGTTGTTACTGGATGGATTTCCTTTTGAACTTGTGGATGGAGATGCATCCAACATACCCCTTCAATGGGTCAGTGATGTTCTCTCTCAGCTTAATGAAATGGTTTCTCCAAAGAACAAGATCCTGGTGGTCACAGTACTTGGAGTTCAGAGCACAGGAAAGTCCACTCTCCTTAACACCATGTTTGGAGTGCAGTTTGCAGTCAGCAGTGGTCGATGCACTCGAGGAGCCTTCATGTTGCTCATCAAAGTCCATGAAGAGTTTAAGAGAGTCCTAAACGGTGACTTTATTGTGATTATTGACACTGAGGGCCTAAAGTCATCTGTGCATGCTCAAGTAGACAGTAACTATGAGCATGACAATGAGCTTGCAACACTTGTTGTGGGGCTCAGCGATATCAGCATTCTTAATGTTTCAATGGAGAATTTATCTGACATGAAGGACATCCTTCAAATAGTTGTGCATGCATTTCTCAGGATGAAGGAAGTGGGAAAGAAGCCCAAATGTCTCTTTGTTCACCAGAATGTTTCTGATGTGTCAGCCAATAAGAAAACCTTACAAGCTCATGACAATCTCCTTCAAATGTTGAATAAGTTGACTCAGACAGTCGCTAAAATTGAAAGAAAGGAGGAGAACATGAGCTTCACTGATATAATGGAGTACAGTTCTGACACTGGAAACTCCTACATTCCTGGGCTCTGGAATGGAAACCCACCAATGGCTCCAGTTAATATAGGCTACAGTGAAGCAATATATGAGCTAAAGAAGAGCCTTATCCAGCCAGTGAATGATGTTGATATATGTACTAACTCTATTTGGGAGTTTGAAGAGTGGTTAAAGAGCTTGTGGCACGCCGTGAAGCATGAAAACTTCCTCTTCAGCTTCAGGAACAGCCTTGTCGCAGATGCGTACATGAGGCTTTGTGCAGAGTTCAACAAATGGGAATGGGAGTTCAAAAAGGAAATTTACATCTGGAGCACAAATGCAGAAACAAAAATATCCAACTTTGGAACCGTTGCATCAAAATCTCAATCAACTGAGATCAGTGATCTAGTCACAAGTTTGAAAAAAGAAGCTACAGCTCTGCTTTTTGAATGGGAGAATAAAACTCTTGACAATCTCACTCAGTATTTTAGTCAGACAGAGGATCATGTAGGTTTGATCACAGGATACCAGGAGGCTTTTGAAAACAAAGCAAAAAACCTGAGACACAATTTGGAAAACTCTCTACATGTTCAGCTCAGGACAGCAGCAGATTTCAGAAAAGGAATGATAGAAATTGATCAAATCAAGGAGAATCATAACAAAGAAATTGAAAAATCTGTGTGTGCACTTGTTGATGAATGTCGAGAGAAAAAAGTTCAAATGAGTGACAAAGACTTGGATGAAGAATTTAACAAGATGTGGAAGGAAACTGTGGGAAAACTGTCTTTTCCAGAGATAAAAGCCACTGATATGTTCAACAATGTGAACCATCACCTGAGAGACAATCTGTCACAAAAAGGGAGCCATGCAAATCAACTGTTGAATAAAAGACTCGAAGATTGTGGACAAGATGCATTTCATTACACACCTAAAGAATATGTCAGAAATTTAGAAAACCAAGCATTGTTTACTCATAAAAAACATGATGTACAACAAAAGGCAGATGTCATCACTGATGATTGTTACATGTTAATAAGTGAGAAAATAAAGCAAAAGAGACGCTACCATGAGACTTGGATTGAGGAGATTCTGCATATCATTGAAAAGGGTCTGCAAAGCAGTGAAGATGTCAAGATAGATATTGATTTTGAAGTGTTATTAAAACAGCACATCTGTGGTTATGCAGCCAGAAAGTTTCAAGAAATGGAGCGGGATTTCATTAATGCCAACGATCCCTACCAATGTCTAAATCGACACAAAAATATGTTCTGTGTCAATTTCAAGGATCTCTTCCATCAGCGAGACCAATATCAAACAAAAGCTAAAGAGTTTGCTGATCATTGTCTGAAACCTGCTGTTGAGGCTTATATCCAAGTCCATCTGGGCATTAGTCTTACAGATGAAATGATGAAATGTAAGAAGTTCAGGACACGAAAGGAATACCAGTATAGAATTTTACTTGATTTGCATTTAAATAAAAATTTTAAAGACTATTTTAGTTACTGTGAGACTTACGAACAATTTACAAAGAAATGGACTCTACAGCAAGTAGTGAAACACTTTGTACACAGCTCCACAATCTTTGAGATTGAAGAACAACTTCTTCGGTCAAGAATTAGCAGTGTCAATGATGCAATTAATAATGCAAAAAAAGACAGGAAGGGCAACTTGAAGTCATTTGTTGAAGACATCTGCAAAGAACTTGGAGATGAACTGGTTATTCCTCAGGATGCTCTTGGTGCTTTCATCATCCTGAACAATGCAAATCAGGATCAATTTGCTGATTCACTCATGAAGAGTTTGAAGGACATGAAACAAGATCTGAGTGAGAAGTTTCGAGAACTGAACTTACAAACCAAGTTAGAGAATCTCCGTGTGAGTCCCCAGAATGAGCTTTTCAGAAGACTGATCGGATGTGGCAAACAGTGTCCGTTCTGTCGGATGCCCTGTGATGCAGGAAAAGAAGAACATACTGAGCACTGGGCATCTTTGCATCGACCACAAGGTCTGGGTGGATTCAGGTGGCTTAAAACACAGGTACTTATCACTGACATCTGCTCTTCTTTAGTGAGCAGTAAAAAAACATTCTTATGGCATCAACCAAAAAGACAATATCACCCATTCAAGGAATACAAGCGTGTTTTCCAAGACTGGAAAATTCCTCCAGATGTGAGCCTTCAGGCCTCAGACTACTGGAAATATGTCATGACAAAGTACAATAATGACTTTGCTACAGCATATAATGCAAAGCCTGCTGACATCCCTGAAACCTGGAAATTAATCACAGCAAAAGATGCAGAAAAAAGCCTTGAAGAGTCATTTAGAATCAATACTATGTTCAAAAAGCAATTGCAAAAAAATAACTCAGTCAGATGAAAGTGCCCAAAGATATTCACAAAGGTGTTTATTCTAGATTGCTTTAGTAGTTTTGAATGCTTGTTACATGAATGTAATAAAATAAGAAATCCTTAGTGTACTGTCAAGTATACAAAGTATGTCACTCATACAGATTTTTTGAAAATGTGTTCTTTCTTCACAAAATATGTGACCTCTTTAATGTCTGTTCATTTGATAGCTGCATCATAAGATATCGTAGTAGAAAATACTGTATTTTACCCATATAACTGCCAAGCTGTGTGCAAAACACTGAAATGGAAATCTTTTACATAGCATCAAACAAATCGATCATTTGGGCAGCAGCCCTGATAGAGCAGACAAGAGAAAAATATGAACTACTTGTTTATAGACAATATCTAGTTCTCCAAGTGAAGCAAAATTCACACTGATGCAATTCAAAAGAGACATAAAACTCTAACATTCTCCTCTACTTTATTAGAACAAGCACTATAGAATGTTGGGGAAAGTGTGAGAGCAGAAAATGACGTGGATGTGAGACATGAGATAATTAATTTAATCCTACAATGAAAATAAGTCCAATACTCTAAAAGCAGTTGAAGTATGCACATCTTACTTTTAAAATGACAGACATATAAAACCCAGTTTGTGTTTATTCTGATCATTCTGTGCTAATATCTGCTTACATTCTGTATTTATATTGGTGTGGTTTTCAAAACCTCTGTATAAATAACATAATTTTGATGTTAGTTTACAAGTGTCTGTTACTATCAATTAATTAAGAATTAGTTACCTGAAGCTATGCATCATATGATATTATATAATTTGTTGATTCATTGTTGTTTCTGTTGCTGATTTAGAATATTTACACTCAATTTTCATATGCACCAACAGGTACCCTTAGTTCACAAAAACACTTTGTCTATACGACTTTTAATTCCAGCTCTCTTTGCTTTCTATGTATAGAATGTCTCATTAAATGTGTATGATTTCAGTAATGTATAAAATTGCTTTGTGTGTGATTGAAATCATATTTTTTCTTGTTCCAAAATATATTTTGAGCTTCCTCAGGTTCATTCACCCTTTTACCTTTGGGGTCAATCTGACCCTAGGGATATTTGCCTCCAGAAAATGATTTTTAGAAAGTTGTTGAATAACTTTTTTTGTGTCAGGCAGTTTGTGTATTTGTTGAACACACAAAAAACCCCCTTCCTAATGAAACCATGACCTGTTCTCTAGCCCCACCATCAGGCCAAACTTTTACATTAGAATTAATTAATCTTGAATAGTTTTCATCCACATCTTCTCAAATTTACTGACATTAATTAATGAAGCCTTTTGGTTGTGGTGATGATATGAATTTTCCTGCAGCGCCACCATCAGGTCATACTTTCAGTTTTAGAGTTGAAAGTCTTTCATCTAATTTTGTTTCTAATTTGGGGTGCACATTCATGACTCACAGAATGAACCATATTGATTGAAGTTGGTCTTTCCATTTTTGGTAATAATTGTAACTGTTCTTAAGAGACCAGGCTACTTGCAGGCATTGTGCAGAATGTTTGGCTTCCTGGTGAGTAAATATTTTATTCCACTTATTGTTAATTCCCCTCAAGCACAGTAAGCGTTTGACTGGTGATCACTCCCTTACCTCATTCTAAAGAGCCTATTGTAAAGTAGCCTAATAATGCCTAAAATCTGTGCGAAAAAGTGTGAAAGGTTTCAATAAGCCACACCATATTTCTGATGCATCTCTGCATTATTGACAAAAGAGTTTTGTATGCAAAGTATTAGTGGTATAGCTTATTATATCAATATATTCCAATCCTGGTCGATAGTTGTCCATTTCCAATTTACCACAGGTGATCGTAGCTCCCACTTAAAACTTGGCTGATGATTTCTCTCTAACCAACCCTTAGACTGACAAAGAGCTGTTTAAAGGTATAGACTACAATCCTGTTCAGAGACACTTTTGTCATATTGGGTGAAATGGTCCCCCATCCTCGGAGAAGTCAATAAATGTTATTATTTTTGATGTCTATTAGGTCAGCCAAATGTTGTAACTCCAGCAACGCACCAATGAGGACAAGACCCATGGGCAGCATCAACAGCTGGTAGTGGTGCACTGACCCTGGGAACGCTGAGGTGCTGCACTAATGCCATCTTGGTCACGCTGTCTGAGCTTCAAAATAATGTTCCACGTCAATAAAAGATTCAGTGGTAACCTCATTGAGGATGATGGTGTGTTCAGGAACGGCTTGTTGGGGACAGTGGTGCATTTAGGAACAACTGGTGAACTTCAATATTGTCAATGTATCACCGTCATGATTTTTGTCTTTTTTTGTTTTTTGTTGTGTTAGATGACTGGGTACTTGTTCTTTTTGATAACATAAATAACAGAACTTTATTCTTCTTTCTTAGCATGTAATTACTGAATTCTATTAAAGTTAACTTGTGTTTTTAAGTTACTTATAAACAAATATTGTTCAATGTACTTAAAGAATATGAGTTAAAGTAACTCTAAAACAACTTGACATGAAC
Source organism: Gouania willdenowi (assembly GCF_900634775.1). Taxonomy (NCBI): domain Eukaryota; kingdom Metazoa; phylum Chordata; class Actinopteri; order Blenniiformes; family Gobiesocidae; genus Gouania; species Gouania willdenowi. The sequence continues at coordinate 19,783,463 of NC_041061.1, read as the reverse complement.
AAGTTGGTTGAATTTTTTCTATTAAAACTACTTAATCTATGTAAGGGGGTCCTTTGAATAGCTTGATGTGGTTTCATTAAGATTTTTTTTTTTTTTCCAAAACAGTGCAGACAAATAGGAAGTTGCCAGACTAGTTTAAATAATATCTATAACTTCATAGTGTAAGGTTGAGAGAACCTCTTTTCACTTATTATTGGCATAGGCGTCAGTTTGCCCTTATGGACCAAATCCTTCCCTGTATACCTTTGCATCTGTAATACATATTGAGGAGCTTTTCTGTGGTTTATCCATGTCAGTGTTTACCTCCGAGTGCCTCCAACATGTAGTGTTTACCTCCAATTGCCATCACCATGGCCGCGCAACCACGTTACTGCCCAGAATGTGACGTCAGCGACCCTCTATAAAGTCAATGGACAAAAAGTTGAGGCTACTTACATAACATAGTATTTTTTCATACAATTCAATGATTCATACATTGATAACATCTGAATGTTCGTTCTGTGACTTGCACAATAGAATAGAGATTTTATTTTAAGGGCAGGTCATACAGTTCAAACATAGGACATTATGAGGAAAAACATGGACAGTTATTATTTCCAAAGCAACACCTGTTTATAGGATCCTGATACTTGGCTCAGTCATGCACCAGGAGTTCTGTAGGGTCTAATGAGCACATTGTTGATTTGATTTTAACCAGTTTTTTAATTGAGTCCTGAATGTGTTAAATGTGGGGCATTTTCTTACAGTGAGAGGGATGCTGTTCCAGATGTTACAGTCCCTGACTGAAGGAACAGTCTGGCCAAAGGTGCTTCGTCTGTAAGGCACTTATTGTGAAGTTTAACTAATAGAACATACTGTATATTCATCTGAGAACTGATGATGTCTGTGCGTCATGACCCTGGCTGTGTGCACTGAACTGTATATGACAATAAAATAGTGAATCTCAATCCATTTATTTATTTTTAAATGTATTTTAAATAGGCTCATACATTTTTTGTATAAAAAAAACCCCAATATTTTCACAGCACCCTCTGTTCAATATTAATAATAATAATATATATATATGGCAAGTTATAATTATGAGTTAGTAAGTCATATTCATGAGAAAATTATTTTTAATGCAAATTTGCAGAAACATACAAAAATGTGACTGAAACATATGTGCCATGTGTTAAATTCTAAAAACTGAATAAACAGCCTAAATATGTGTTTTGAATGAATTATTATTCAAAGTGTAGTGTTGGTAGACTGCTGCAAATGCTCAGTTTGTGTCTCATAATTATGATCTTCTTTCTCATAATTAAGACTTTCTATCTCATAATTATGACTTTCTGTTTTTTTTTTTTTGTGGTGAAAATGGGCTTCTATACTTTTCTCCCCATAGTAGCTCATCATGCTAAAGAAAACTCTGGATTTTACACTGTTGGTTTAGTGTAGTGGTTCTCCAACTTTTTTTTGGCTCAAGTACCCCCTTTGTCTTATTTCTGAATCCATGTACCCCCCCTTTGTCTGACAACAGCATTTTGCTTAGAAAACTATTTAAAAACAACTATAGAGCATAATGATGAATGAATGAGTGATAACACACATTTTAAATAACCTCAGTTTATAATAAGTGGAAAGAAACACTATTTAGTGCACTGGTTCCAAGCTTTTTTGGCTCCTGACCTCATTTTGATATCAAGAAATTCTGGCGACCCCAAAGACAATTTATTTTAGAATTAGTTTTTTGTCATTTTTGAGCACAGATTTATTTTTATTTTTTTATAATAATAATAATAATAATAATAATAATAATAATAAGAAGAAGAAGAAGAAGAAGAAGAAGAAGAAGAAGACGATAAGATAATCTTTTATTCATTTTGCAATAGATGAATTGACAGTGTTAGAGCAGCAAAAGAAAATCACTGTGCAAAAATTAAATTAGATAAAAATGTTAAAAATATGAACAGAGCCAGTAAGATGTAAGTCTGTATACACTGTATGAACATTATCATGCACACAGTGCATATAAGGAAGGACATGTTATTGCACAAGTGTTCCCATAAATTATTACTGTAATTCAAATCAAGTGTCCACAGGGTCTGCCTTCCTGATGGAAAATAAATGGTGCTTGTTGTTTCATTTAAGTACAAAAGAGCAAGAAAGCTACTTTCAGCTGCTATCAGTAATAGTCTGACAGTTAGTTTGAACTACGTGACCAGTTAATAGAAAATTACATACATTTGTAAAAACAGAACCACAGAAAACTGAAGGCAAACTATTTCCATAATATGTATATCAGAAAGCCAGTTTGATCAAGCTTTTGAGTCCAGCTCAGCCACATCAGCTCTAAAAGGCATTAAACATTTTAAATTTAAAACAACTCATTATTTTATAGGAACAAGCAAAATGTTGTTTACACTTTCTGTGTTGTATTTCATAATAACAATTCTTTAGCAAATTAAAATAATAATTTGTACATAAAACATGTTAACGATCATCATGTTCAACAATTGCACTGGTCCCGTTTGTGGAAAACATCTAGTTATTTTTTATGAAATACCTCAAAGTAAAACTCAGATGCAGTTTATGAAAGTTTGTGGCTGAAAGTCAACAGATGTGCTGTTTCAGATAAAATATCTTAACATCTTTGTCATGTTGTAGGTGTTCATCAATGATTAATATCTCCTGAATAAATATTATGGTAATCACTTCTTTTGGCCATTTTCTCACTTTAATTTCCAAATATATAATTTAAACTGTGGTCATTATTTAGTTTCATAGAGGAATGTTGAATGTTTTTTCTACCAATGAAGCCCTTTGAACAGTAACAAAAGTATATTTTGGGTGTGAGTCCTTCTATCTTCAGGGTTTGCTCGTCTTGCACAGTCTGTGACTTCAGCCACTAGAGCAGAGGTGTCAAACTCATTTTCACCCAGGGGCCAAATAAAGAGCTGTTTCATCACAAGTGGGTTTCTTGGTTTAGGCAGGAAAATGACCAATTTCAACATTAATGTGACCATATTTTCAAAGCAATAAGAGACACATCAGTCCCTGCAGGATGTTCTCTTTTAAATTTCATAGATTTTGGGAAAATTATGTTTCAAAAATGCAAGAAAATTTGCAGAATTTTTGAACAAATTTAGATATAAAATCGAGGCAATGAACTGTGTGCAACTGAATTAGTTGTTCATTTACACAAACACTACCATTTTAATTTCTGTTTAGGGCCGAACTGGATTCTCTAAAGAGTCGGATTTGGCCCCCGGACTTTGAGTTTGACACGCGCACTAGGGTGTCAGTTGTGCACTGTTTAAAGGCAGGCTTATTTTGAGCCAATTTTCGACTTGTGCATCTTTTTTGTGGGATCGTGCGAGTCTCAGCTAAATCGTGTGTCATGCATTGTGTAGTATAGATGGGGTCACGAGAAGCAACCGGCTCCCGATCAACAATCGTAGGTCGTAAGGAAATCAAACATGTTTGAAATCCAGTCGCTCCTCGTGAGGGTATCTCACAGTTGAAGCAGTGCCATGGACCAACTTACCATAAACGCTCACACTGCGTATGCGTGAACACCGTAGGACCGCTGTAAAATTGACGTACTGTACTGCCTAAGTCTGTCCATCCAGTTCCTGGTCCATCACATCGTCATCTTTTCTTTTTTAAAGCTCTTTTTGCTGAGATTTGCGAATGTCTCTCCACTTCCGGGTTTTTCTTCTTCATCTGTTTTAATGGTGATGCTTCAGAGTTCTTCTTCTTCTTCTAATTTGTACGTTGCATTTGCGGAAACAAAACCCCAACGTGTCGTGTATGAACGTACAGTGTGAGCAGTCAGATTGTGTCAGAGTGTTGGTCCGTACAGTGTGAGAATATGCATCGTGAGCTGCGCACATTCGGGCTCTGCACATGAGTCGCACAGTTTAAGCTGGAGCTGAGTACAACAATTGAAAAAATTGCACAGTGTATCCCCCTTAAGGGGCTGTGACGGCCACTGAGGAGAGCTCTTCTTCTCTGCTTCATGTCTACTATGAAAACGTAGAGTTGGAGCGTTTTTTTTTTTTGGTTACAGATTTAATCATCTTTTGGTAAACAAATAATGGTTACATTGGTATCTTTAACTTTTCCTGATTTTTTTAGAACAATCAAAAGCAGCACAAATTGGCATTTTGACCGAAAAACCTGACTAAATTATCTGAAAAGCAGGCTGAATGCCTCACTCTAAAAGCAAACAATGGAATGTTTACAGTTTGTAGGGCAGTGTGACATAATCAGTCACGTGATTTCAAGATGGTGGAACACGGTCTCTAAAATGTGAAGTAGTCTTCTTTTTTAAAAGTACAAAAATAATGTGTTTTGTTAGGCATATACAGTATCTTCTTCTTAGTGTAATCAATTAGAAGTCACCTGCTTGACAAAAGTTTTAGGACCTACATACACACTCCCTTGTAAGATGAATATATTGGCACAGAAAATATTGAATAATGGCAGACTATCAGCCACTACGGACTCACACTGTATGAGTCAACAATTTTATTTCTGCATGATATTGTTAATGTATGTTTAATATTTAACATTTTTAATTTACATTTTTTCCTGAAGTTTTTTGATTGGGGCGGTGCCCTAGCACCCCTATTAACAAGCTGCTGTTGCTCATTACCCTGCATAGAATTAGGCAGGTTATGGAGATTAAGGAAGATATTTGGAACCACAAATATACCACAGACAGACTTTATTGATCAATAAACAACAAACTGCTTATAATGAAGTTACATTGAATGGTGCAAACATTAAACCCAATTATACAACAGTTAGTTCCGACCAAGTAACAGTGCTGATATAGTGTTGCAACCGCACTAGGACTTCTTATGGATCATATCACTTTGCTGTACAGCTGATCTAAATACCATTAATTACCATTACATTGTGGGGTAACAACACCCCAGTACACTGTGTGCTCTCAACTTGTGGAACTATTTTTGCTGGTGGAGACAAATGATTAAAAAAAAAAAACAAATTATAATATCTTGTCACTTATTACTGTTAAACAATAAAATGCATTTGTAGAACTGTAGAACTATGAAAGCAATATCACACTCGAGGTTATGCTGAAATATCAGCGTTGGTGTAATTATGTACGGCACGAGACTGCTATGAACAAATCAAACCAGTGCTGATATTTCAGCACAACAACACTTCCTCTCGTGTGATATTGTTTAAACAAGAGAAAAAATTTACTCACACCACCTTAAATTCAACAATCAATTCAAACCCTCTTCCAATAAAGATTTATGAATAATGTAATTATTGGTTAAACTGATTATTTGCATAAAAAAATATACAAAACAAAACATGGGAACAAAGAGTGATGATTGTACAATTACTTTGTAAATACTATGTGGTGCCAGTAATATAGAGTGTAATCCCAGAGTAGAATAACATATTTCAAATCATATCAGATCTCATGAGGAATCATGAAACTGTCACGTTTCTATAATCAGTCGTGCCTATACGATTTCCTTCTTTTTTTCCATTTCTTGTGTTCAGCGAAATTTTATATCACAACTTCCTTTTGTTAAAGTAAAAAAAAAAACAAATCAATTGTCTAAAGAAGGGTCACATTACTGTTGTAAAAGTTTCACTAATACCCTTCTTGTCAGGGAAGGTTAGTACTGTAATTTCCGGTCTATAAGCCGCTACTTTTTTCCCGCGTTTTGAACTTTGCGGCTTAAACAATGACGCGGCTAATTTGTGGATTTTTCCAGTTTTCAAACTTCATGCCGCCAAAAAATTGAGTTCCGTCACATTAGACCATACGGACTAACATTAAATCATTTGCGCTCCCACTGAATCATTCTGATCAGTCATTTTGTCAGGAACACAACCTCAAAGACACAAAGAAGTATTGTTCAGAGAGAGAGAGAGAAAGCGCAGTGGCAGCCTGTATGAAGTAATAAAGTAAAAGTCAGCCAGTTTGTAACAGAAGGAAACAAACAGCTTAAAATTGTTAAAGGGGACCTATTATACCCATTTTTCACCTTTTTAAACAGTTCCCTGTGGTCTAAATGATATATCTCAGACTCAGACTTTGAACTCGCCGTAAGCGGTATATCAGTCTGGTTCCAGTAAAATGTGACCATAAAAAGCTGTAAATTGACTGATATGTAGACGCGGGGCAGTGAGAAGGAAAACTTCATGTGGAGAAGGAAGTTTATCAGTTGAAACTCTCTCTCTGTTCAACCTAACCTCACGCAGCCCGCCTACCTGTAAGTTGTGGTTGGCTGAGTCGTTTGATGGGCAGCTTATATTACACTGTGGTCTTGATTTGGATTTTTCTTAAAAAAATGCTAAGTTATTGGAATGCGGCCAATATAACAGTGAGCATTGTAGTCTGGAAATTACGGTAGATTAGTAACCAATAAAGTCATAGAATAAGATCTTAACAACTTTCCAAACTTTGTGACTGCTTTTTCTACCTGATGATGGTAGAACTCATATTACATGTTCAGGAAAGGTGTATTATGGGCCAGTTTATAAGAATAGCTGCTTAAATCTTTTGTGAAGCTCTTTTAGTCGCTGCCGATGAGACACACCTGGGCTTTGCGTGGCGTCTTTTTGTGATTGTAAAGCTGGATCCTTGTGTCGAAAGGACTCTTTAAGGCTTTCTGCTGCCTGTTCGCAGGAAATACTTTCCCAGGTTTTAGGAATTTCAGCAGGCTTTGCATTATATGCAGTGGCAAAGTCTTGATTGTACTTTGTCATGACATATTTCCAGTAGTCTGATGCCTCCAGGCTCACATCAGGAGAAATCTTCCAGTCTGGGAAAATATCCTTGTAACGCTTATAAGGGTAAGGTTGGTTTTTTGTTTGCTGGCAACAAAATGGTCTTTTACTGATCACGTTAGAAGAGCATAAGTCAGTGACGAGCTTTTGTGTGGCAATCTTCCTGTATCTACCCAGACCTTCTGGCCGATGCAAAGATGCCGAGTGTTCATTGTGGGCTTTTCCTCCTGCATCGCAGGGCACCCAACAGAACGGACATTGTTTGCCACATCCAATCACTTTGATAAAAAGCTCATTCTGGGGCTTCATGTGAAGATTCTCTAACTTAGTTTGGATGCTTGTTTTTTTAAACTTGTCGCTTAGATCTTCTTTCATGTCCTTCAAACACTTTGTGAGTGAATCCGCAAATTGTTCCCAATTTGCGTTATTCAGGATCATAAAAGCACCAAGTGCATCTTGGGAAATTACCAGTTTGTCTTCAAGTTCTTTACAGATATCCGTGACAAATGTCATCAGGTTTGTGTCCTTCATCGCCTTTTGAATGGCATTCTCAATGCTATCGATGCTTGACTCAAGAAGTTGGTCTTCAAACTTGAAAAGTTTGGAGCTACTTAGAAAATGTTTCTCGATTCTTTTGAGTATCCAGTCCTTTACATATCTTTCATAACTATTTGTGTAGCTTAAAAAATCCTCAAATGTTTGCTTTAAATGCAAATCCAGTAAAATTGAATACTGAAAGTTGATTCGTGTGCTAAAATCCTGACATTTCAGCATCTCCTCAGTGATATTGAGGCCCAGTATACGATTGACACGGTCTTCCACAGCAGGCTTCAGACACTGATCTGCAAACTCTTCAGCCTTCTTCTGACACTGGTCTCGTTCATGGAAGACATCTTTGAAATCTGCACAAAACTTTTCCTTGTTTTTCATCAAACACCTGTATGGATCATTGGTTTGAAGAAAATACTGATGCATTACCAAAAAGTTTCTGGCTGCAAATCCACAGATGTGCTGTTTCAGATCAACTTCAAACTGAATGTCTGTCTTCACATCTGTGTCATTCTGTAGGCGTTCATCAATGATGTTCAATATCTCCTGAATGTAGGCATCATGGTAGTCACTTTTTTTGGCCATTTTCTCAATTATAGACATTTTGCAAACTTCAATGATGCTGTCTGCCCTTCTTTGTGAAGCCAATATGTGGTCTTGTGCATTGAGCCACAAATTTACATGATGTTCCCATTTCTTGAAAAAGCCTTCAGGTTTGTATTTGAATGGTTCCCGCCCACAATCTTGAAGTTCTTTCTGACTCAACAGTTCATTTGCATGGCTCCCTTTGTTTGACAGATTGGTTCTGAGGCAACGGGATACCTTGTTGAAAACATCTGTGGGTTTCTGTTCAGAAAAGGGTATTTTTTTCAGAATCTCATTCCACATCTTGTTAAATTCTTTTTCCAGTTGTTCATCACTCATTTTAATTTTTTTCTTTCGACATTCATTAATCAGTGCACACACTGCTTTTTCAATTTCTTTGGTATGGTTTTCCTTAATCCGGTCAATTTCCACCATTCCCTGTCTAATCTCTGCTGCTGCTGAGAGCTGATAAAGGACAGAGTTTTCCAATTCCCGTCGAAGACCCTTTGCACTGTTTTCAAATTCTGCTCTATGTCCTTCCACCAGGTGAACTTGACCCTCAGTTTGAGTGAAGTACTGCGTTAGGTTCTCCAGAAGTTTTTCCTCCCATTCATACAGCACTTTCTTAGCTTCAGTCTTTAAGCTTAAGAATAATTCATCCATCCTAAATGTTTGAGATTCTGCAGCAACGGTTCCAAAGTTGGATATTTTTGTCTCTGCATTTGTGCTCCAAATGTACATTTCCTTTTTGAACTCCCATTCCCATTTGTTGAACTCTGTACAAAGTCTCATGTAGGCGTCGGCTACGAGGCTGTTTCTGAAGCTAAAGATGAAGTTTTCATGCTTTACTGCATTCCACAAGCTTCTCATCCACTCTTTGAAGTCTATAATATCATTTTCAGAAGAATTGCACTTTGCAAGGAGTTGGATAATATTCTTCTTTAGCTCATATACAGCTTCACTGTACCCTGCATTGACTGGAGCCATTGGTGGGTTTCCATTCCAGAGTCCAGGAATGTAGCAGTTCCCAGTGTTTGGATTGTACTCCATCACATCAGTGAAGCTCTTGAATTCTTCTTTCTTCTCCATTCTAGCTGCTGCCTGGGTCATCTCATCCAGCTGTTGCAGGAGCAGTTTGCGGTCTCGTAAGTTCTTCTCATGGGCTGACACATCAGACACATTCTGGTGAACAAAGTGACATTTGCGCTTCTTGCCCACCTCCTTCATTCTGAGAAATGCATGCACCACTATTTGAAGAATGTCCTTCATTTCAGTTAAATTCTCCATTGCAATGTTTACAATAGTTAAATCACTCAGCCCCACAACAAGTGTTGCAAGCTCATTGTCGTGCTCATAGCTATTGTCTAGTTGAGCAAGCTCAGGTGACTTTAGGCCCTCAGTGTCAATAATCACAATAAAGTCACAGTTTAGGACTCTCTTAAACTCTTCATGAACTTTGATGAGCAACATAAAGGCTCCTCGAGTGCATCGACCACTGCTGACTGCAAACTGCACTCCAAACATGGTGTTAAGGAGAGTGGACTTGCCTGTGCTCTGAACTCCAAGTACTGTGACCACCAGGATCTTGTTCTTGGGTCGAACCATGTAATTAAGTTGAGAGAGAACATCACTGACCCATTGAAGCGGTATGTGGGATGCATCTCCATCCACAAGTTCAAGAGGAAATCCATCCAGTAACAACTGTGCACACAGTTCAGGTAAATGATTCAGTTGTTGTCGGGATGGATCTGTTACTGAAAGGGACCGTGAAGCTTTGTAGATCTGACCCATTTCACGAAAAAAGTGTTCAGTCCCCAGTGAACTGTTGGTCAGTTGTTGGTCAAGTTGTTTGATCTCCTCTTTGTTCTCAGAGCTCTTCCATTTTTCTTTGTAGAGTTCCCTGAGTCCAGACAGTTTTATGCGAGACATATTATCAAGGTTTATCCTCATCCACTTCAGGAAGTAGCTCCTCTCTTTTTCCTGCATAGTTAATGCCTGGATGAAGCACATCAAAGTATTTGACATGTCACAGGAGTTTTGTTTTTGTCGAAGTTTTTCTTTCTTTTCTTTTAAGTCACTTTTATACTTTTCTATGTTTTCAGATCCAAGCTTTCGAAGGCGAAACTCTTCTTTCTCTAGACTTGTCAGTTCCTTCCATACTTGGCCTTGTAATGGAAGCTGCTGTTCTTTGAATGTCAAAATGTCTCTAATCTCAGCAGTGATGGCATCAGCATGTTTTTTTGCTCTTTGGCACTCAATAGAGTCTTCATCAACCCAGATTCCCAGTTCATGGGCAACGCCAGCCATTTGTTCAATACGTTTTTTACTCTGTGTCTTGAAAATGACAGCACTGACAGCTTCCTTCAGGCGAAGAACAAACTCTACATCATTTATCTCTTTATCATTCCAGATGATAACATGTTTTTTTTTCAAGCCTAATTTCTTTGTTACTTCCTTAAGAATATCAACATTTATTTTCTTGCTCTGATTGTTGCCCACCAAAAAGATCTGTGCCTCATGAATTTGGGTGGCCAGGAGATTAAAATTTGCATTCAACTGATCAAAGAACACAAAAACTGCTGCAGATGTTTGACACAAAAATGCATATTGTGTTTCAAAAGATTCAATGTCTCCACGAAGGTTAGCCACTGCCACTGGTTGACTGAAAATATCAATGTTTTTATTGCCACAAGGAAGGTACCAAGTAATTTCAGTCAACCCATTGGATATTCTTCGTGGACTGTCACCACATTCCATGTTTCTGTGAACAAAGATGTTGTGGTACTGCTGTGAGTTACTCAGCAGCTTGTTCAGGGTCTCTGACTTTGACATGGAGCACTCACCCAGTCTCACAAAGGAGACCATTGGTAGATTAGAGAGGACTATTCTTTCTTCAGTGAAACCTTTGGATTCTGAAAGAGCTTCAGGTCTATACTGCTTTACAATGTCTCTCATAGCCCACAGCATCAATGTGCACTGTTGACTGTCACAACAGGGAAGCAGCAGAGGCACAGAAAACTGACACATTGACATCTTTAGAGCCATTTCCTGCTGAACAAACCCATCAGAACACAGAAAGAGAGCAGTGATCACATCCAGAGGATTTACCATTCCTCCTGAATTGGGGCTGTTAAGCAATTGATCAAAATCAATCTCTGACTCTTCATCACTGTTCAAATCACTTACTGGCTTAAATTTCACATTTCTTGCCGTTAAGTTAGCCATCATCAGTTTCTTCAGAAAACACCAGGGTAGGTCCAATTTGCACTTGGCAGGTTCGTCATCGATGGTCTTCTGATCAATCTGAAGTATTTTCTTTAGTGATAGCTTCTCTGTGTAGTGCTTTGTCAAGCCGAGATCCTCCAACATATTTTGAAGTTGTGAAGCTGTGGATGAAAATAAAAAGTTTATTTAGGCTATATACATACCTGTGGCTAGTTTGCTTTGTTTAGATTCAGAAGCTAAATCAGTATTTGCATATTTAATTTGGATTGCTTGTCTTCACATGGCCTGTATCAGTAAACAGTTGCAGACAAACGCCGCTGTTCTCTCATAAGTCAGATATCCGGGGGATGGGTTTGGGTGGGCGGGGGGGGATGCAGCAGGTAAAATCGATATCGATACCGTAGATCTGGAATTTTTGTACTGTTTTATGGGTTTCACGATAGACAATAAAAAGCACGCCGGGTGCATTGCATGGGTCGGTTATTTTAACCTTCCAAGTTTTGTGTGATATTGTTCAATATCAATGTCATTTAAATGAGCAATAAACTATGTGGACGTCATTAATTGGAGCTGCTGCTTTACCTTCCAACAGGGCAATTTAAAAAAAAAAAAAACTTGTTACATGAGTCCTGAAGCTCTATGGAGCACCAACAGTGTTTGTCTGTTTTTTTTGCATTTGCATGGTTACTCTACATGCACGTAGTTTGCAGGGGCAGGGGGGCATTGCCCTCCCTCATTACAGTTTACCCAATTTTGATATAATGTACATAATATACAAATATTTTAAGTGCGAAAAACACAGTGACTTGGAAATTTAAAAAATGGGATTTAAAATACAAAGGTTCACGGAATAAAAACAAGCAAAAAAGTTTTAAAGGAGTTCGGCAGCGCAATGACGTTTGACCCTCCTGCTTTCTGTAGCAGCTCAGAGTTTTATTTACAACATGGCGGACAATGACCCATAGACCCATGCACTGAGAAAATAAGCAGCTGAAACAGTGAACGAGCAAACACCGCAATCAGTGCACGCTTTTTTGGATATAAAGCGGTAGATTGAGCAGTGTTGTTCCAATCTACTCCCCCCTCCCCGACTAGTAAGGTTGTAAGTAAGGAGTAAGGTTGTTTGGCTGCTGCTCCCAGGCTTTGGAATGATCTTCAGCTTTCTCTGCGTTCGATTGATTTTTAAATAAAGACGAATTTATTTGTTCAAGCTTTTAGCGAGTTAATTTTGGGCTGCTATGATTTCATGTTGTCTTAGCCTTTTATAATGTGTTTACTTTTGATTCTAAATTGTGTATTTTGTGTACTTTTTGATTTTAGGCTGTGTTGTGAAGCACTTTGTGGCTTTTTGTCTGTGAAAGGTGCTATACAAATAAATGTTACTTACTTACTTACTCTTCACCTTGGTTCATAGCACTTTGCTGGAAGGCGCAGAGTTATGTTTTGGTGACTACTTTATTTAAATTACTTTTATTATTGTCTGTGTGCAGCATATCATGCTAACCTAGCGATCGGAGATTAGCAGTGTAGCTAATGCAAGTTAATGTTTTACATGTTTGTCAGTGAAAGTGTGGTTGTTTGGAATGTTTGTGAATTGTAACGGTATTTTATTGTGCTTTCAGCTCTCACGCTGTGCCTGTGATGTTGGTTTGTGTGTGTAATAAATGATTGAACGTTCATCATGAGCTATCAGTTATCATTGGAGTCTGACGTTCTGGTTGGGATGCTACAACCACAACGCGGCTGGACTATTGTATCTCTCCTTATGTTTGGTTTAGCCTTCTCTGTAGCAGCTTCATGGCTATGGAACGAGCTACCTTTGAATATAACAGAGGCCTCTTCTCTTGCCGTTTTAAAAATTCTTTTAAAAACACATCTACAGTATTTGCTGTGGCTTTTAACATTGTGTGAGTCAATGTGTTGTTATTATTTAGGAATTAGTCAGTTTTTTGTTAAATACAGATTCATTAATGAATGCATCAAATCACCAATATTTGGGAATCACTGCTTTGCATCATTGTTCATGTTACAAATAAGTTACCCTGAGCAGTGACAATATCAGTTTTTATCTGCTAAAACATTTTTTTTTTTAATTTTGCTTTTAATAGTGCTACCTCTTTGGCTAATTCTTCCAAAAATGAGTAAAATCTTTACCATGCAGTATATCATAAACTTACATTTGTCTGCATCAGCACCGTCATAACTGTGGTGAGGCTCAATCTCGCGGATGGCATCATTGCTTGCTGCCTTCCTTTGTAGGCGGGAAGCTGTAAATACAAGTTTGTTGTTTTGGGCTTTCAAAAAATATCTGCTAAATTTTGCATGACTTTAGACATCACATTTTAAAGACTTACTGTAAGAACACATCCTTTTAAGCTGGCTTTCATCATCTGTGGGGCATGTAAGAGACTGCCGTAGGGAACGTTCTTTTGCTTTTTTAAGGTACAACTCTATCGATACATGGCTGGAACCCTTTAAATAAAGAGAGATTTTTTAAAAAGACCAAAAGCAAAAATACAATATTAGTGTTTAAGTGTGTTTTACCTTCACTGATTTTGCAGACTCTGCCATATTTCCGTCTTCAATTTATTGTGACAGCTTCTTTCTAAATATAACAGGTGAATTGTAATTACTTTGAATCATCAAGTAAAATATTACAGAAATACATTGTCAATTTCTCGATTAACAGAGATCCATGTGTCCATGGATCTCTGAATATGAATTAGTACATGCAATAACAGCAGATCATGATAATGAACTTTTTGCATTGGTTAGTGGATTACGACAAAAAAAACATATAAATAAAACTCATCAAATGCAATATTAATGAAATGTTCATCCCTCCTTTTAAATTGTAGCAGCTCCCGGTGAGTTTATGATGATTATGAGCTTCGTACATAAAGCACTTTTCTTGATACTGTTAAAAAATGGTTCAGATGAAATGTATTAAAACCAACTCTTTTCGACCAAAGAGTAAAAAAGTCAAGTACTTATAGCAGAGTGAAAAATAAAACTATGAAATCAGAATAACCAACACAAATTGAGTTATTACTTCCACTTACATACATCTAAACCTAAACCATAGTATGCTTGTAAATACTTTTTGGAATACAAATGTTTGAGTTGAGATATCACTGAGAATAGAGATATACAGTAGGTTTTCCAAGTTCTGTATGTAAATAATTTAATTATTTGCGGTCGCTGCAAAAGCTGTGTCCCATTCCGTCAACTAATGAAATCATGGCATAGCAGGATGAGCTTTATTCATAAATTTCAAAAGTAAACCTAAAGTAAACAAAAAATATCAATTCATGAATAACGGAGATCTTTCATCAAAAGTGTTTCTGAATAATTAGATATGATTCAGAGATACCAGAGATTTTCTTCAAGTTGTTTAAAACAAAAGCTGCAATATTACAAATGCAATTCTCCCTCAATTTAGAAGAGCATTATTGTCCCATAGCCGGTTTATTCTCGTCATTTGTGTTTGTCATCATAAAGTGCAGTAAACACCTGGAGGCAGGCCACCACACCCATTACTGTACGGATAGTGTTACATATCACAACCAGTTATCAACCAAATAATGTCTAGATGTAGATTAAGAAATACTCATATCAATGGCAAATTATGATATAAGGTGAATGTCTTTATTTTTAACTGGTGTCTTTGGTTACCCAAACAGTATGTTGTATAAAGACATGCAAATTTAAAAAGAAAATACAATGAAGTAGTAGCCAATTTTTCTTGGTTAAACTTAATGTCAATGTTAGTGTTGGGGAACAAAGGGTAATTCATATTCAAAAATATGAATTATTAATTTTAATATGTTTGTTGCCAGAGGTGCCATCTTGAATTGAGTTTTTAAGTGTCCTAGATCACTTTATCTAAATTAATTGTTACAGTTCCCTGTTTTTGTAGTGGGTTATTGACGTCAGAATGAAGGTTTAATAAAAGTTTAAATGTCAATAAAAACACAGCGTTTACAATATGTACATGTTTATTTTACAGGCTATTGTACGGCATTATTATTAGGCAGTTTCACAATTATTCACAGTTATTTTGACTCACTGGTATCACACAAAATTTACATTTTAAACAAGGATGTATGGTATATACACATTCTGTGTTTTAGATGTTTGTGTGAATTTGGGATTTATAGGGGTTTTCTAACGCTCTGAGGAGGAGGAGGAAGAAGGAAAATGAAAGTTAAAGTAATGAAATTAATAAAACTTCACCAAAATTAAATTATGGACTATGAATCTAGAATTTTCGATTGAGAGAAACCACCTTTCTGCCAGAAATGTGTGTGCATGCAGTTTACCCTCCTTCGAATAGGCGTGATGATGACAGCTACTTCTGCGTAACCAGCAGTGTGTGGGGAAAAAGCTTTTCCTGGCGCTTTTCTGAGGATGTTTTCCGCTCATTCACTGTACGGGCCCGTGGGGATACTGTCGGCCTGGCTGGGGTTCTGGTTCACCTACACGGCACCACTCCTGGACGTCGATGGGTAGTTTAACTAACATGTTCTCAAATCAAAGATGCTAGAGTTCGTTTAAAGGTTACTCATGGAAAGCTATAAAAACTTCTGACTGTTTAAGTCAGAGGCAAAGAGGAGAGCTTAAGAGAGCTCGAGTAAGAGTTGGTGTAAGCAAGAGAGTGATAAGAGGGAGCGAGGCCTTTTATAAACATGTCAGGAGGTTATCTGATTAGTTAAAACACATCTGCAGTGCAGGAGTGAGCCTACATTGGTTGGCAGAAAGAAGCGGGAGTCTTAACTTTCCTGTAAAGAAGACAAGATGGTGGTGCTGTCCCCACATGTGCTTTTAAACAAAGAGTCGAAAAACTAGATAGGGTGTTACTATGTTGGGTCTAAAATGGATGATGGGTGTGTGCAGATTGTATGAACTTTTGAAAAATGACTTTCAATTGATTATCCCTTAAATGACTGATTTGAATTATTTCAAGCTTTAAGCAAAACAAAAGAGGACAAAAATACTTTGATCAATGCTCATGGAATATGAAGAGTGATAAACATTTCCCTTGAAAGATGACGACATTAGTGATTAAACATGTCAGATAGAGACACATGATGAGTCTCTTTCTTGTAGAAAAGGGAATGTCTGGAATTCGTTTAAATCACAGTTCTGCCTTTAAAGCATTGGATGGTGTTTTAAGTTGTATTGTTTATTTTTATTTCTTCCATTTCCAACTTCATGTTGAAAAAGATGCCTCTGATGTAGGGTGACAGGTTACATCCCTGTTATATCTGTGGAATGTGTCTGTTCTTTGGGGAGGATGATGGGAGTGTCAGTGAGGGGTCTGCAGGAAGAATGGTTGGGATGTGAGGAAATTTTCTTTGGTCTTTTTCCATTGTCTGTTTTTGAGTCATATATGTGTGATAAAAAATCCAAATGTGCGACAGTGTTTTTACCGCCTTTGGACATCAACAAGGGTCTCCTACATTAACATGTGGCAAAACCACGAGCCTGATACCTTAGCCACTCCTTAATTAAAGCTAAACTAAGTAACTTCTTTACCTTAATAAATCCTTCTCGTCGTCCCTCTGAGGGTAATACAAGTGTTTATGGGATGATTGGGGGGTCTTTCATCCCCCCCCTGCTGTCTCTGGCCAGAAAACAGCACTTGCAACTTTCCCGCCCTCGAACCGGTGGCAGTCTCTCAACTCTGTTCTCGTGACAACACGTACTGCTTTACGACAGCCCAATACACACTAAAGGGAATTATAGCGACTGCAGTCACTTCAATCATCCGTGATGAGTCGCTTGAACACAGTGGTGCTTTTTGATCACTTCATCGCTCCAGTAAGGGATTGAGTGTGCATACGTGTGTGTGTGTGTGTGCAGGGTGACGGGAGACAACTGGCTGATCACTTGCCTTATCATAAACAACGCCATTTTTTCTGTATAAATGGTCAATTTACTGAGTTACTAAAGGATGAGTTCACTCAGAATTTAGACTTATTCAAGATTTTTTTTGCCCGTCTCACTGAAGCGGGAGGGAGGAGCTGCTACCTCGGGGGTGCAGAGTATTTACGGCAGTGACATAACCAAAAGGGATATTTAGGGGGAGCGCTAAGCAAAAGTTACTTAGTTCTGCTTTTAATCCACAAAGTGGAAAGTGAAATCAATACATTTGCTTGTTCTTCAAAAAATTAAGTTTGTCAAAAGCAAAGATGCCACGACTGCCACAAGCAAGTAGAGACCAGGTCCTGGATGGGTATACTGACTGCCGGGAATAATGCTCGTTCACACACAGCCAGGATCACTCAGAACATTGAGTTTGAATGTAATCTAGTCGCTTCAGTTGCGTTCGGTGTGAACGCACCGTTAGACTGGCCTCCTTACTCACCCGATAGGTCAATATAAACCCCATCAAACATCTTTGTGATATTCTGGATTGACTTGTATGTCAGTGGAATCATCCACCCACAACTCACCAGGAGCTTAAACGTGCACGGTTGTCCGAGGATCAATTTTGACAGAAAGAGATCAACCATCTGGGCATGTATATGCCACAACTGGTACAGGCACTTCTGCCGACAATCGGCGGACATGTGTGATCCAGAACACTATTTTTCATTTTTCATTTTTTTTATTCTCTCCACTGTCCTTGTCTAAATTGTCTAAATTGTCACTTTAACGCATTATTTGCGATAAATTAATTACAGGAAAAAATAATGCACTGGTAATTGCTTCAAACAGCGCAAAACCTTTTTCATTGCAAGCGTTCCCAGTATACCCATAATACTGATGCGCCGACTACAACGGTTCAATAATTGTTTTGATCAGAAAAGTATTCTTACTGATTATGATGTGATAACTTATAGCACTACATATGGACCTGATGTCTTATTTCATTTGCATTTTGTAATTATTTGGAGATTGACAATACAGTAGTACACAGCAGTATTCCCTTCTGATTGTCTAAATTAAAGGTGGCAGCAGCCCTTGGGACTAGTCTGTAAAAAATAATAAATTACTTTATAAAGCCACTTTGTTGTACATCAGTCTGCCACAGTAATGTCATTTCAATGAAAATATCTCAAGTTGAAAGCAATTTTTAGGTGAGATTAAAAAAAAGATTAATTAGATTAATTAATCACAATGCATAATGAATTAATTGCACAATATTTTTTATTTATTAACAGTACTAAAGTATTGTATTGTTAGAATCATTAAACAATGGATGTAATGTTCCATTTATTTATGTATTTTAATGTTGCATTTTTAATGCCTCTTGGTATAGTTTGATGATCTCTTCTTTACAGGATATTAGGTTTTAAACTCTTATTGTTTATTAGTAACATTTTTACATTCATCATGAGAACACGATTTTAAATTGTGGGCCTTCAACAATGGTGATGACAGTCACGCAATTTGACGCATTCTCACACCACACGCCACACTTGACATTTCTCAAGCTGATTTTTCCCCATTCAATACTCTATTTTTTTCTCCTTGTGCCTAAAACTAACCAACCACGACAGGCATCACACAATAATAAACCAATTAGAAGCAACGTAAGGCGGGTCTTGACGAGCCGTGTCTAACGACACCTCACACAACACACCGACTCCTCGACATGCTGTCAGAAAGAAAGATCTAGAGGACAGACTCTGTCTGAGATGGTATGTGACTACTCAATTTTGTTCACTGTTTATATTGCTGTGTGTGTGTGTGTTATAGGGTTAGTTTATTTACATGCGTAAACTAACACTGCATGTGTTTTCTTCTCTAACTAACTCTCTGTGTAGCAGAGCTGCTGCTGAGGCATTCTTAAAGGGACAGTGTCCTAAATGTGTTTTACTTTAAGAACTACTTTCAGCAACTCAGAGCTGCCCTGAAAGAAGCAACACTACATAATTTAATTACATTTCAGCCTTAATGAAGGAAAAAGTCAAAAGTTACACAAAATGTTATTTTGCTGCTAGTGATTAATAAAAGAGTCTTTGTGGCTCCACTGACTTTGACCCATTATTGTTTTTCTTGTAAAACTATTGATAAAAAATAAATGGTTTATATCGCCTATTGCCATTTTAAGGAAAAATATAGAGATATGAATATTGGTCCATATCACCCAGGCCTAATGTGACCAAAACAGTAACGTTTTAGCTTGTAAAGGATATGATTGTCCAAACTGTGTGAAATGAGGGGTTCACACACTGTTTATAGTAGGATTTTATTATTATGAGTGTGTTACCTCAATAACAGAGAGAAATCACTAGACTGATATGTTGCCTTGTTATGTAGCAAGTGTTGCTATTGCTAATGCTACACTACTTTAGTGTAACAAAGACTGAAAGTAACTATAAGAACATGTCAACCTTTTTGTTTGATGTTAATTGTACTTGGAACTAGTTTGATAAGTTGCTTACATACAATTTAAAAAAATATTTGAAAAATACCTTGTCTTAAATGATCTTTTATTCCTTTTTTTCCATTTAGGGCAATGATTTTAAGTTGGTGAATTGGTTTGTTTGTGATTTGACAAAGAATAAATTGTAATATGATTTTCCCCCATATCACCCACTCCTACGTGTATGTCTGTGCAAGACATTAACTTAAATGAACTAAAATTCTTATTCAGCTACTAGCAGTGTTATGAACACTGCTAGTAGCTGAATTGCACTTGTAGATTATATCAACATAAATACATAGTAAATGAAACAAATACATTGTCTAATCTAATGTTCATTTGAACTGTTCTTTTTTGATTATTTTTGTATGTAATACTGTATTTCTATGGACCTTGAGTCTGCTGCTAAGACATTCATTCAATCAAAAAAATTTTTTACATGATTTGCTTTTTAATGACCTCCTTTCTGTTGCAGACAAGGAGAGCTGAGGTAAAGGTAGCACTGCCTTGGGCCACAGTGTTTGAAGTGAGAGCCCTCTGCCTCTGTCATCACGGCATCAAAATCTGTGACAAACACCTACAACATGAGACATGTTCTCAGCTAAATGACGGAGAGTTGGTTGAAATGAAATATTGACAAATAAATGTATTTTGTCAAAATTCTTGTTAGTTTTCATTTCTAATTTCTGGTTGATTAAAACGAGCATTAAGAGGCCACAATGCAGGGAGAGCCGCTGGCATGGAGGTGAGGACATCAGTCTTAAGGTATAAATTAACGTTAAAACAGGCCAAAGCCATGTTAAAAAACACATTTTTTTTTTTTTTCGCTAGAATGCCTCATGTCACTGAAGTCTCACTCTTGTCATTTTCTGAAACTTGGCAGCCCTGCTCTTAGGTTTTGATAAACAACCCATGGTATGACTTCGGATAGCTTAAGGAATGGGTTGTGTTACGTATGAAGTGGTTCAGCAGGTCTTCAAATATTTTTGTGATGTGGGTGTACTGATGATTTATTTATTGGTTAGATGTGTCCATATGGTGGAAAGTAATCAACTACAAAACTATGACTTTCTAACCTGAAATCTATGTAGCTTGTAAGACAGTGGTCAGATCTACTTAAGCATCAGGAGAAAAACAAATGAACCTCTGCAGTAAACCCCTCCATCCTTATTGGTGCATATGGTATAACAAATTATGTGGCCTATTGTTTATTTACACAACACAAGTATAGGCATTAACTTTTTGTGCACAATGAGGGATGTTTATTTTAGAACAGACTTACTTCACAACATTTTTCATTTGCAACAGAAGATACAGTTAGATCCATCTTATCTTGGAGCTATCTTAGTTACTAGCTGGCTGTCTTGCTATCTAGCTATCTTGCTAGCTGTTTAGATTTTTTGCAAGCTCTTTGCCTTATTCACCTCATGTAAGTTACTTTATTTATCCATTTTATAACTACAAGCAGCAGTATTTAGAAACTATAACAACTAGTAATGTTATTTATAACAATAACTTCCACCGGTAATGTTTTTTGGTGTAACCTTTTTTGGTATTTACTTCCACAGAAAGAAGAAGCAATGCTTTCGGACTCACAGAAAGCTGGTCTTTGTGGAAATTGGTCCTTACAATTTTAGTGAGTGCTGCCTTTGTGTTGCTACCTTTTGTCTTTCATTAGCGTTTTTTATTTATTTGTTGTTTTCCTGTTTGGATAAAGGTTGTGTGTTTTTACTTTTTTTGGCAAAGCAACAGCTTTGTTAGTTGGTAGCTAATTGGTTTATTTGGTCCGTCGGTAGAACTGGGAGAAAGATTTATTTTATTAGGGAAAAAAAAGTATGTATTACTTTTACTGAGAAATATGCACACTGAAAGTTAGTCACGTGTACTTAACATTTGGACAAGAGAAAAGTAGATACCACAGAGCATATATCAGAAGCAGCAAACCTACAGAATTACTTTATTGAATCTTGAAGTCTTACTTCATTTTCACCAGTACCTCAATCATCATAGTTGTCTGTCAGTCGTTCATTGTTCAGCTCTATAAAGACAGTGAGGGAGTGCCTGCTGACAGCAGGATGCTAAAGTATTTGTTTTGTTGTGCATTCCCTTCCTTATTCCAGTAAAGACTCATTAACCACCTTCTTCATACACATTGAGGTGGTAAGAAGATTAGGCGTGTCAAAGTCATTTAGTTCTGGGGCAACACACACCCTAATTTGAGATTAAGTTGGCCAAACGAGTGAAATTTAGTCTTCATTACCTTTTATTATTGTCACTTTCTACTTTTCTTCCTTGTTTTAGTGCAATAAAGTGTAAATCAAATGTACATTCATGTAAAGTTCCCATTGATTGAAATTAGGTTTTTTAAACAATATGAAATGAAAAAGTGATTTGTATTATAACTTACAGATCACAGGGAATAAACAATATCACATAGCATTTAATCATATCTAAATTCTAACAATGTGGTATAATGATAATTATCTGCGGAAAACCTCATAACATAGCCTGACTGACCTGACTATACAAACTTAAATGAGAGTTATTACAAACAATTTATTTAATGCCTTGTAAATGTGCAAAATTATTAAGTATATAAAAATGCATTGAATGCAGTTTATTGCGAATAAGACTGAGTGTGATGTGAAAATAAAAAGGCTGTGAAAAAAAAAAAAAAAGGAAAATGCTTTAAGAAGCAGTCCGCCATAGATGATTGTTTGACTTTTTTTTTGTTTTTAATAATTGCACTGCATGTGTTGTCTCTCATATTTTCATAAAATCAGTTTTTATTCTATAAAAAGCACTTTTCACACAATAAAATGCAGTTCAAAGTGCTTTTACATAGATAAAAATAAATAAAACATCCACCCGTACAAACCCTGACCACCGCACACAGACACACAGGTTAAAATAAGGACAATGTCACATGGCTGGGTACAGAGGATCTTATCTTACCTGTTTGCTGTATTGGACTCTCTGGTGGACCAGTTATGGCCTGCAGGCTGGATGTTTGACACAGCTGTATAAAAGGGAAAATTAAAACAATAATTTTATACATTATTATTATTATTATTATTATTATTATTATTATTATTGGTGCCACCTGAGATAGTTGAAGTGTATCTGGTCGATTTGTGATTTAAATAGGAATTAGTATCTTTTTTCCCTCCAGTGAGTTATACTTAGAGGTCTGAATAGTTTAAACATTGTCAATTAACCAATAGCAATTCATAATATTATGACAAAAGGCAATATAGATCATATAAAAGTATAATGAGGTACATGAAAAAAAAAAAAGGTAGGCAACAAATATTAACACTGGTTAATAATAACTGATAACTGGTATAACACATTATACACATAATGTAAATTAACTGTATGAAATAGGGATGTGATATAATGTTGTGCACGTGCAAGAATGTGGTGATAATGAAATTGTTAGAAAACTAAAAACAATGAAAAGACAAATGGGAATTAAGGATTTAACTATAAACTGGAAGTTAATCAGATACTTTAAAATTCCACTGTAGACAAGGAAGCGTGTGAGATGCACTCTTACTCCTTATCGTGTGTACTCTGTGGAAGGCCCCATGTTGCGTTATTTTCCAGGAAACAGCCTCCGTTTCTGGTCACAGATATCATGACGTCAGTCCACCCGTGTAGATACCTTCTGAATAGGACTTTGGGATCACAATGGGTTCCTGGGTTTCGTGGAAAGTTCAAACACTTCTGACCCATGGAAGGTAGAACCATTTAACAAAAGTTGCTGGAACCTAGGTTTGCAAAAAATGAAAGTTTCTGAAAATAAAACAAAGAAAATGCTCTCTGAAATCTCATCTGATTACTTACTCTAAAAGCCACAGGACAACCGCGGTTTCAACGCTCGAAACAAGAAGTCAGCTGCAGACTGGCGTGGCTGCAAAACTTTAACTCGGCAAGATGAAAAAATAATGGAAAAAAAAAATATGAAACTCTCAGATTTTAAGGAGCCGGTACCGTCTTCTGATTCACTAACAGTTTCTGTTGGAATATTAACTGAATAAAAAGGCTGGCTTGTTTTTAGACAAAGGAAAGAGGTGTGTGTTAGTGGCATGGGTGTTGCATGTGTGTGCGTTTATCTCTGAGCATGTGTGATTTCAGTGTGGAATGTGCTGAGGGAGTTTCTGTGAGTTGTGTGTGATCAGCACAACAGTAAAAATCACATTTTTATCTTAATATTATTTTAATAGATCTTTTTTAACAATTATTGTAAGGATTAAAGGAAGTTCACATTATTCATAAAGGGCTCTATTCAGTCAGAAGAACTGTGCAGCAATGCTATTTTTGGCTGCGCGCTATTCTACTCCCAGCACTTAAAGGTCCAGTATTCTGCTTTTTTTCACCCATCTCCAATTGTTCTAAGAACCCCAACAACATAGTATTTGAGGTTTATTTTCCCAAACTCAACTGTTTTCTGTAGTTTTAAATTACAAATATCAGTGCTTGTGTGCACTGACGTCTCCACATTAAACCAGCAAAACACTAATTTAAATAGGGCCGGTCTGCACCACTTCTGCTCATGCACTAATAATTACTGCAATCTTAGTGAATTCCATACAGCAGGTGAGGAAACTGTGTCACAAAAGGATTTAGGGAAGCAACTGGATTACCACCCTTTCGTTTAGATCTTATGAAAGTGTTGTTTTTCAAAAGTATGAGTGAAGCCTGAATCCTGCAATGACGTGACGCAGTAGCAGGATTCAGGCTTGAGTGAGAGCAATTAAAAGTTAGTGTTTTAATTTCTTAATATTTTTGAATCTACTGTGAGCATATCTGCTAATGATTACATTACTGCATGTAAGATTAGTCAGAGCTTCACTGCTTGTATTTAGTATGTGATCTCACACTTTTTTGTCTTTCTCCATCTCACTGTCTAAATACCTGGTTGTCATCAGTGCTACTTTCAAAATGTAATACATCACATATTAGTAGCTAGTGTCATTTAAAAGTAATTAGTTACATTATAATATTACTGTCTCTGAATGGTAATGCATTACACTACTTTTGAGTTACTTTCACCTAAATAACCACAGAAATATTAGTAGCATTCTAAAATGCTAAAATATAGTTTATTGTAGCTGATTATATGTCCAGTGGAGGATGATGCGGTATAGCATAATGACTAAGAACTTAATATAATATGCACAGTGAAGGCTCATGGTGCAATAAGTAACAATGACAGAATCATAAAAGCAGACAAAGTTAAAGTCTTATAAGTTATGATAAAGACATTGTAAATATTTAAAGTCTAGGCCTTTTCATAAGAAATACATAGAGCTAGAAACAACTATAATGTAACCTTTCACCTTATGACAAGACAAGACGCACAATCTCTTCGTTTTTGTTTCTGTTCTTTAATTCTCTTTTTTAGTGCCTTGTTTTATTTTTTACTGCTGCTAACATGGTGACCAGAAAAATTATAACACTATTTTATATAGGCACTCAATACAAACCAGTCACGAGATAACATGACCACCAGTCAAAGTGTAACACTATTTTCTATGAGCGCCCAATACCAAGCAGTCAAACTAGTCACAAGATAACATGACCACCAGTCAAAATGATGACGGCGGTGGCGGCTCCGGTCAGCTCTGCTATTGTTTTTAGCGGCCAGCTAGCGGCATTTCTACTGTGAATGTCTTTACAAAAACCACTTCTAAACCAAAAGCTTCTACACTGCACATTTTAGAGCAGGAATCTGATCTGTATGAGTCTCAGTCTCAGCCATACGCCGGTAGGGTGCCAGAATACTTTAAAGGTCCCATGTCATGCTATTTTTCATCCATCTCCATTTGATCTAAGAACCCCAAAAACATAGTATTTGAGGTTTATTTTCTCAAACTCATCTGTTTTCCAGAGTTTTAGCCTCTGAATAGTCACTTTCTGAGCAACTCTACACAAACAGGCTGATTTGCGGCCTATTTATGCATATTCATGAGTGGGCGTGTCTATAGACGGGACGCTAACTTCCTCCTACCGGCATGGTGACGTAGGACCAGAAGACGGCCCGCCCTCCTCCCACCCACTCCGTAGCCGAGCTAATGCTGCTTTATAAACACGAGACAGAGCGTGGGGGCGGGGCGTTCACTGGTACATACATAGTCTCTAGAAAATACATACATAGCACTGCGCGAAGGATGCTGACATGCTCACCTTCGTGAGCACAGAAAAGTCAATTTAGTGTAACATGGGCCCTTTAAGCCCTACCGGTATATACATTAGCGTAATGTCGCTGTTTGTAATAATAACACGCTAAATATCTGCATGACCCAGTGACCATACTGTATGGTATTGTACCACTATGTCAACGTTAACTTACCTTGTCATTGCTGGCGTTGGTGGGAATGTTGCCGTCCTCACTTCTCTTGGTTCAAGTAGCACGGCAGACCGTGAGAAACTTAATTTCTGCTGCTTTGTCTGACTCTCTTCCGCACTTTCGTCCTCTGCTCTCTTTCTCTTTGCAGCACCTGCATCTCTCTCTGTCACCGTGGTGTTAGCGTTGCACTGGTCCAGGTGTTCCTTCAAGTTACTGGTGCTGTTTTTCACATCTCAGGATAAAATGTGTTGTAACGCGCTTTACTGAAATTTGTAATGGGTATAATATTACCAAAATTTTATTAGTAATGCGTTACATTACTGCGTTACAGCAAAAAGTAATGCATGACTGTAATTGCGTTACTTTTGTAACACGCTACTCCCAACACTAGTTGTCATGCATGCTAAATATTTTCATAATTTGTTTTTCAGATAGGAAAACAATTGATGAAGAGAAAAAGTGAGGTTGGGTATTCTGTAACAAGGATAAACTAATTCACAGCTCTTGGAAGCTGCAAGTTATAGTGATGTTCTTTCTCTCTTGGTTATTGGTGTGTTGCAACCAACCTGGTTCTAATCCCTCTTAAAGGTATCAGTTCATTCGATAGCAATGTAAGATCTGCAGATTTATGGCATCATCTTAAGGGGGATGTCTGAAACGTTATCGACTGAGACACGGACATTTTGGCCGGGGATTTGTTTTGCCCTGTATTCATTTGAACTGTCCATGTTCCTTTAAAACATTGCATGGCTTTAGAACATGTTTATATAGATCTCACAAATCAGAGGAAACTAAAAATCAACCGAATGTGAAATATTTCAGATATATAATTTGCGATACAAGTTTTGCAAATACTAAGGATTGTTTTCCCAAACTGTCAATACCATTTCTTCTTTGCACTGATTAGTCAGTTGTATATAAGGCTGGGTGCTATGGCTGGAAAATGTATCACAAGATAAATATTTCATATCAGTCGATGACTCAATATTGATTATTAATAGCTGTTTTTTTTTTTTGTTGTCTTCATATGCTGTCGAAGGTCAACACTACATTCATGTTATTGCTTAATTGTCATAATCACCAGCTCTCCATAAGGAACGGTAAGAAAAACTGTGTTAGAGGGAATATATAGAAAAAGAGGGCAGTGTTACACCTTGGTGGAGGATAAAGGAACAGGGGAGAGAGAGTTAGGGTGGGACAATGGAAGGGTGCATCATCGATCGATGTTTGTGCAAGAGCCTTTTTTGTGAAGCCAGGTGCCGCCCCAGGAACCTAAAGACCAGCCAGGCCGGCAACAACAACGGGCAAAGAAAAATTCACGTTTCAAGAAAACATTGTGTACATATTTTACACAACAGGAGGTGTTGTTTTGTCTGGATACCAATATAAATATATTAAAACAGGTCACTTTAAAGACTCTTCAAACATTTACTACTGTTAAAGTTGTACTTTATTTTCATTATTTTATTTTCATCATTAAATCAAAATGGTAATCATAATAGTTATTTTGCCAGTTGTGGTTTAACTCCTGAAATAATTAACTTCAAAAAGCTGACCCAAAGATAAGTTTGATAATTTGATTTTACCCCAGGGATCTTAATCGGAACTGTTGAGTTGTTAAATGTTTGTATGTGTATTTCTTTATGAAAAAAGAAATGTGGCTTCTATTAAAGCAGTGATTCTCACCTGGTGGGTCGGGACCCAAAAGTGGGTCATGTACTTGTACTGAGTGGGTCGTGAACAGCTGGTCAAAAATAAATACTTAGTCTCTCATGTTGGACTTGTCTTTTGTTTTGAAAGAAACTTTTCATTTGACAGGCATGCTGTAAAACGCATGTTGCACAAGAAAATGTATAGATGGATGGTTCAAATACCAGAATGTGTGTTTTCAACGGCTATTTTTGAAAAACGTGGGTCGGGATTTAATTGCCGTGGAAAATTGTGGTTTTCAGGATGAGACTAGTTCAGAACCCCTACTAAAGACTGTTATTCTTGATTAGGCTGACATATCTTTGTTATTAATTACAATTTGTGTTACAAATCTGTTCAAAGAATTACTTATTAGTATTTTCTTCTACTTATTATTTCAGTTTCCTAAACTATAATCTATCATTTATTGTTCCACATTATATAGTGGTTGTGGCGGTCCACTAGGGGCACTCATCGCCAGATTGGCCAGGGTATGTGTCACGGTGGGATTGGTTGCACAATCAGGAAGTCTTGTATATATGGTGGTGTTGTCTTGTAGTGAGGTCCAACAATAAACCGCTGGCATCTACTCCGTTCTCTCCGCGCCTCTGTCTTGCCTTGCCTTCCACATTGGTGACCCCGACGTGAGTTTCTTTTTCCGCTCTCGACCATGTCGCTTGCCGCTGGCGATGCCGTTCCGCTTGCGCCGGTTGTTGCTCCTGCGGTCTATGCGGCTACTGTTAAGCTTCCGGAGTTTTGGCAGCACGACCCCGAGCCCTGGTTTCAGCATATCGAGGCTCAGTTTCGGCTTCGTGGGATTACTGTGGATGACACCCGCTACTACCATGTTGTCGCTGCTCTGGATGCTCAGACTACGCGTCGGGCGATGTGCGTGTTGCGGGAACCCCCGGCGGACGGTAAATATGCCGCTATTAAGGCTTTGCTGTTAAGGCTGTATCAGCTGTCGGATGCCGAGCGGGCCGACCGGCTCCTGTCCCTCAACGGTTTGGGGGATGGTAAGCCGACGGAGCTGATGGAGAACATGTTGGCGTTGCTCGGTTCGGGGGATGCTTCCTTTTTGTTTGTGCAGCTTTTCCTCCGTCAGCTGCCGCCTCCTGTACGTACTGCGCTGGCGAGCTCGCCGCTGGTTGCTACCAAGGACTACAGGGGTTTGGCGGAGGAGGCGGACCGGATTCTGCTGGCTAACCGGCCGTGCGGCGTGCATGCCCTGCTTCCTGAGCCTTCCTGGTCGGCGCCGGACGAGGTGGGCGCTGTGGCCGCGGTGACGGACCGTCGCCGGCGGGAGGACGCGCTTTGTTTTTACCATCGGCGGTTCGGTGCTAAGGCTAAGCGCTGCGTGCCGCCGTGTGCTTTTCTGGCTCAGGGAAACGCCAGGGCCAGTGCTCAGTAGCGGCTGTGGGCGCTGGCGGGGTGGCCAAGCTGCTGTTTGTCGTGGATGACGTGTCGGGACGGCGTTGGTTGGTGGATTCCGGCGCCCAGAGGAGCATCCTGCCTGCGTCTGCCGTCGATGTGCTGAGTGACAGCCGGGGACTCCCGCTGAGTGCGGCTAATGGTACTACCATCCGTACGTTTGGCTCCAGGTCAGTGACTGTTTCTTTTTCTGGACGTCAGTTTTTGTGGGATTTTGTGGTTGCCTCAGTCGCTGTGCCTATTTTGGGTGCAGATTTTTTGTGTGCTCATGGGCTGCTCGTTGATGTGTCTAATGGCCGTTTGATTGACCCTGTCTCGTTCTCCACCTACCCCTGCTCTTTGGGGGGGGCTGAACCGGTGGCCCTGCCCCGGGTTCTCGCTGTTGGGGATGTATATCAGCGCCTCCTCGCTGAGTTTCCTGATCTGACTGTGCCGACGTTTTCGGCAGCAGTCGCTAAGCACGGCTAAGCACTACAGTTGGGCCGCCCGTCTTTGCTCGTTCGCGGCGTCTGGACTCTGCTAAGCTGTCCCTGGCGAAGGAGGAGTTTGCAACTATGGAGCGCTTGGGGATCGTACGGCGCTCCGACAGTCCATGGGCCTCGCCTCTGCACATGGTGCCCAAGCCGGGGGGGCGGTGGCGGCCGTGTGGTGATTTCCGGCGGCTGAATGCTGTCACCACACCAGACCGCTATCCTATCCCGCACATTCAGGATTTCTCTGCGCAGCTCGCTGGAGCTTCCGTTTTTTCCAAAGTGGATTTAGTGCGGGGCTACCATCAGGTGCCTGTGCATGAAGCGGATGTTTCCAAAACTGCTATTATAACCCCATTTGGATTATTCGAATTTTTGCGGATGCCCTTTGGCCTGCGGGGGGCCGCGCAGACCTTTCAACGACTCATGGACTCTGTGTTACGGGATTTACCTTTTCTGTTTGTTTATTTGGATGACATTTTGGTTGCCAGTGCTTCGGCAGCCGAACATCTGGAGCATCTGCGTCTGTTGTTTAGGCGGCTGAGTTCTCATGGCCTGATTGTCAACCCAGCAAAGTGTCAGTTTGGGCTCTCTGACATTGATTTCCTCGGCCACCGGGTGTCCTCGCTGGGGGCTGCTCCGCTACCTGCACGGGTGGAGGCAGTTACGGGTTTTCCACGCCCGTCTACTGTCAAGCAGCTCCAGGAGTTCCTGGGCATGGTGAACTTTTATAATCGGTTCATCCCTCGTGCTGCTCACCTCATGCATCCCCTGTATGAGGCTCTTCGCGGGATGAAGGGGTCGCAGGAAGTGGCCTGGTCCTCTGACAGGTTGCAGGCGTTCGAGGCGGCCAGGGCCGCTCTGGCGGGGGCTGCCTTGTTGGCGCATCCCTCTCCCTCGGCTCCACTGGCTCTCACTACAGATGCGTCGGACATTGCTGTGGGCGCGGTGTGTGAGCAGTGGGTGGCTGGAGCATGGCAGCCCCTCGCTTTCTTCAGCAGGCAGCTCCGCACTGCAGAGAGGAGATACAGCACGTTCGACAGGGAGCTCCTGGCTCTTTTCCTCGCCACTCGTCATTTCCGTTTCCTGTTGGAGGGCCGCCGGTTCACGGCGTTTGTGGATCATAAGCCGTTGACCTTTGCCCTGGTCAAAGTCTCGGATCCTTGGTCTGCCCGCCAGCAGCGGCAGCTGGCCGCAATCTCAGAGTTTACCACGGACATTCAACACGTTGCTGGTAAGCACAATGGGGTGGCGGACTGTCTGTCTCGTGTGTTGGTTTCCTCTGTGCATCTAGGCTTGGATTATTCGGCTATGGCGGTGGATCAGGACGGCGATGCAGATCTCCAGGCCTGTCGTTCTGCTGTGACGGGTTTGCAGCTCGTGGACGTGCCCTGCCATGAGGATGGGACCACTCTGCTGTGCGACGTGGCCACCGGACAGCCGCGGCCTCTGGTTCCTGTAGGCTGGCGTCGCAGGATCTTCGATGCTGTTCACGCCTTGTCTCATCCCGGTGTTAAGGCGTCTGTGAAGCTGGTGAGCGCTAAGTTCGTCTGGCCCAGGTTGCGCAGAGACGTCAAAGGATGGGCCGCTGCCTGCGTGCCTTGTCAGCGGGCTAAGGTCCACCAACACGTCAGGGCTCCGCTGGAGCCTTTTCTGGTGCCGGAAAGGCGTTTTGACCACGTGCACGTGGATTTGGTCGGTCCTTTGCCCCCTTCTCGTGGCTGCACGCATCTCCTGACTATGGTGGATAGAACCACTCGGTGGCCGGAGGTGGTGCCCCTGGAATCTACGTCGACGGACGTGGTGGGCCGGGCCTTCATCTCTGCTTGGGTCTCGCGGTTCGGCACACCTGCGGATTTGACTTCGGACAGGGGGGCCCAATTCACATCGGGGCTGTGGGACGCCATGGCTGTGGGCCTGGGGGTGCGGCTCCATCGCACTACAGCCTACAACCCCCAGGCGAATGGCCTCTGTGAGCGTTTCCATCGCTCCCTCAAGGCCGCTCTTCGGGCCAGCCTCACGGATGGGGGCTGGGTTGACCGTTTGCCGTGGGTCATGTTGGGCCTGCGCTCTGCTCCCAAAGAGGATCTTCAGTCTTCTGTCGCTGAACTGGTGTATGGGCAGCCTCTGAGGGTCCCGGGGGATTTCCTGCCTGCTGCCTCGGCTCCGGCGGTCCCGATGGCCCCTCGTCTGCCCATTGAGGGGGCCGCAGGGGCGCTGGCTCCGGTTCCTGTGCACCACTGTTTGCCTCGTTTCCGAGTGCCGAGGGATCTCCTGTCATCGAGATTTGTGTTTCTCCGGCGTGGTGGCCACCGCTCCCCGCTCCAACCTCCATACGATGGGCCCTTTCGGGTTGTGGAGGCGGGGCCTAAGAACTTTGTCATTGACTTTGGTGGTCGCCTGGAGCGGGTCTCTGTTGATCGTCTGAAGCCTGCTCACCAGGACCCCGACGGGTTGATGGTTCCGGCCCTGCCTCCTCGCCGGGGTCGTCCTCCTGCTGCTGCTGCTACTGCTCCTGCTGCTGTTCCTGCTTCTGCTGCTCCTGCTGCTGCTACGGACTCTGTTCCCCGCCTGGTTTTGTTGCCGGGTGTGCCCCCTCGTCCGGGTCGAGCCCGCCGCCGTCGTGGTCGCCCCCCGCGCCTGCTGGTGTCTGACCCTCCTGGGACTTTGCGAGTCAGCCGTTATGGTCGTCCTATTAGACCTCCTCGGGGGACTTGAGGTGCTTTTGCCCGTTCTGGGTTCATGTTTTGTTTTTTGATATGTTGTCCTTTCTTTGACGTGTTGGTGCTGGGTTTTGTTGTGCCTGGTGCCCATTCTGTCGTTTCGGGGGGGGCCTGTGTGGCGGTCCACTAGGGGCACTCATCGCCAGATTGGCCAGGGTATGTGTCACGGTGGGATTGGTTGCACAATCAGGAAGTCTTGTATATATGGTGGTGTTGTCTTGTAGTGAGGTCCAACAATAAACCGCTGGCATCTACTCCGTTCTCTCCGCGCCTCTGTCTTGCCTTGCCTTCCACATGGTACTAATTTTCCAATGTATAATATCCCCCCACCCACAACCACCTTCCTCTGCTGTTGCTATGAAAACACAGTGAATGAGTGCCAGTGTCAGAATGAAACTGAAAAAACTAATGAAAAATGATTAATTTAAACATTTACAGATTGAGGTTGTGAGGAATCAATTTGTTTTATTAAGAAAAAAACTATTGCAGTTTTGGACAATTAACTGAGATTAAAAAAAAACGACAATAGTAATAATAATAACATAATAACATTCTGATAACATCCCCATTGATTGAACTAATTTTGAATGAAATATGAATTGTGAAAGTGGTTGTTTACATTATAACATACAGATCACATGGGATCAACAAACCAACAAAACATATAATCACTGGTATCTAAATCTTAACAGTGTATTTTTAATTAATAATTTAAACACTTTGTGAAGATCTAGAAATTATTTCACTTTAAATGCTTTTAAATTAGTGGTAAAATCCTGACCACATAAACTGACTCACCTTATGAGTTTAAATCAGAGCGATTAATTAACAATTTATGTCCTGTAAATGTATGACATTTTTACATATAAGAATTATTAAAAATAATTTTAAAAAAATACTTACAATGCAGTGCATTAGTAATAGGGTTTATGGACATTTCAGTTCATGTTGGAACCAGTGTCTCCATAAAGGGACTGACTGCAGTGCCTGGTGTACTCTGGGTATTTCAGGTGTAAAACTAGTTTATCAATAACAGAATCACAGCACTAAAACAAGAAAGTAACCACATTTATAATCGTTATTACAAAACCTATTCAAATATTTACATTATTATATACAGTAAATGCATAAATGTGAAGTTTAACTCAAAATCTATTCAATTCTCAAGTGATTTTATAGTTATTTACAGGTTAATCATCCATTTCAATGACAGCAGCTTTTTCTATCTGCACCAAACTGAAAATCTAATCACATTTCTAAGATAAGTGTTTGTCCTCCATCAGATGTTGTGGATGGATAAAAAACTGCAAAGGAAGCAACATATAGAGCTGGTTTCTGATGCCCTCTGCTGGCTCTGACTGCTCTCTACCATCATTGATCACAGCATTTATTTATTATATTATTTCTGTACTGATCTGTTTGCTTCAAAACAACTTATTTACGTTGAATACAGTTACACCACCTAGTGGAAGAAAGCTTCATTACAGGTATTATGTTACTATGTAGCTACTATTTCTCATCCATTACATTTGACTGTTAAAAGTCTAATAAAAGGAGCAAAGTTGTTTTCTAATGTGCTCCATCCTCATCATCAATTATATATTTTTAGTCATGCATAAAGATACAGCTTTACCTTCATGTATACCACACATATGAAGTAATTAATAAACCACATGCTGATTATAGTGAAGTTACACTGAAAGATACAAACATTAAACACAAACTCCAACAATAGCGGAAATAAATCCCATCAAATTTAAGTCAACAATCAAGAAAATATTTTACAGATCAAGGTTTATGAGCATTAGGATTTATTATAATGCAGATTAATAAAATATAAGATGTATAACATTGGAACCAAGAGTGCTGATTGCACAATAAGAATGAACAAAATATAGACATTTTTATACACTTTACTTTTAAATGAAAAAGTATGAATCAAAGACAAACAAAAATTGGAAATCTAATCTCATTAGTTTTTACCTTTTGGAAAGGTTGTGGCACAATTTGAGAGGAACATTTGTCATGAGGAAACTTCACTGTTGTTACATTTTTATTAGTGCCCTGCTTCTTGTGAGGAAATGCTTTTAGAAAATGTGAAAATACATTAGTAACCGAATAAGTCATTGGGCAGGATCTACAAACAAATTTGGCATTTCGAAAATCTATAACTGCTTTGTTTACCAAACCAGACATTCAAACAGAGTGTACACCTTAAAGTGGTAGAACTCAGACCACACCTTGTGTAGAGCATCAAAACAGAGTTTCAGTGTAACTGCTTTAAACCATTGTGCTTAAATTAATTTAGTGCACTTTCAGGGGAACAACACCTGTTCATAGCGTAGTTTTTCTTTGTGGTTGTAAATTTGGATCCTTGAGTCTAAATAACTCTTTAAGACTTTCTTCTGCCTGTTTGTATGAAATACATTTCCAGGTTTGAGGAATTTCAGCAGGCTTTACATTATATAATTCAGCAAAGTCTTGATTGTACGTTGTCATGACATATTTCCAGTAGTCTGATGCCTCCAAACTCAAATCAGGAGAAATTTTCCAGTCTGCGAAAATCTGCTTGTAATCCTTGTACGGGTGATATTTGTTATTTGTTTGATGGCAACTGAATGTTCTATCACTGATCACAGAAGAAGAGCAGATGTCAGTTTCAAGTTTCGCTGTGACATTCCATCTGTATTTACCCAGACCTTGTGGCCGATGCAAAGATGCCCAGTGTTCAGTGTGAGCTTTTCCTCCTGCATCACAGGGCGTTGCACAGAACGGACACTGTTTACCACATCCAATCACTCTGGTGAAAAGCTCATTCTGGGGCTTCATGTGAAGATTCTTTAACTTAGTTTGGATGTTTGTTTTTTGGAACTTGTCCTTCAAATCTCTTTTCATGTCCTTCAAACACTTTGTGAGTGAATCTGCAAATTGCTCCTGATTGGCGTTGTTCAGGATCATAAAAGCACCAAGAGCATCTTGGGAAATGACCAGTTTAGCTTCAAGTTCTCTGCAGATATTTTCAACAAATGACTTTACATTTTCATTTTTGTTGTTTGAAACATTTTTGATGGCATCTTCAATGCTACTGATGATTGATTCAAGAAGTTGGTCCTCAAACTCAGAAAGTTTGGAGCAGGTTGAAAAATGTTTTTCTATTTGTTGGAGAATCCAGGACTTTACATAATGTTCATATTCTGTGTTGTAGACATGATATTCAAGAAAATCTTTCCTTGAAAGCAAATCCAGTAAAATTGAATACTGAAAGTTGATTCGTGTGCTAAACTCCTGACATGTCAGCATCTCATCAGTGATATTGAGGCCCAGTACACGATTCACACGGTCTTCCACAGCAGGCTTCAGACACTGATTTGCAAACTCTTCAGCCTTCTTCTGGCACTGGTCCCGTTTATGGAAGACATCTTTGAAATCTGCACAAAACTTTTTCTTGTTTTTCATCAAACATCTGTATGGATCATTGGTTTGAAGAAAACTCTGATGCAGTTCCTGAAATTTTCTGGCTGCAAATCCACAGATGTGCTGTTTCAGATTAACTTCAAACTCAATGTCTGTCTGAACATCTTTGTCATTTTGTAGACGTTCATCAATGATATTCAATATCTCCTGAATGTAGGCATCGTGGTAGTAACTTTTTTTGGCCATTTTCTCATTTATAGACATTGTGCAAACTGCAATTATGCTGTCTGCTCTCTGTTGTATAGCTGGTATGTGGTATTGCATGTTGAGCCATGTGTTTACTTTGTGTGTTATTTTCCTGAAAGTTTTTTCAGGTTTGTATATGAATGGTTCCCGCCCACAATCTTGAAGTCTTTTCTGACCAAACAGTTCATTTGCATGGCTCCCTTTGTTTAACAGATTGGTTCTGAGGCAATAGGATACCTTGTTAAAAACATCTATGGGCTTTTGTTCAGAATAGGTAAATGTTTCCAGAGTTTCTTTCCACATCTTGTCAAATTCTTTGTCCTGTTGTTGATCAGTCATTTGGTGTTTTGTCTTTCGACATTCATCAATCAGTGCACACACTGCTTTTTTAATTTCTTTGGTATGATTTTTCTTTATTCGGTCAATTTCCACCATTCCCTGTTTGATGTTTGCTGCTGCTGAGAGCTGATGAAGGACAGAGTTTTCCAATTCCCATCGAAGACCCTGAGCACTGTTTTCAAATTCTGCTCTATGTCCTTCCACCAGGTGGACATGACGTTCAGTTTGAGTGAAGTACTTTGTTAGGTTCTCCAGAAGTTTTTTCTCCCATTGGCACAGCACTGTGATAGCTTCAGTTTTCAGACTTAATAGTAATTCATTCCTCACAGATGTTTGGCCTTCTGAATAAACATTTCCAAAGTTGGATATTTTTGTCTCTGCATTTGTGCCCCAGATGTACATTTCCTTTCTGAACTCCCATTCCCATTTGTTAAACTCTGTACAAAGTCTCATGTAGGCGTCGGCTACAAGGCTGTTTCTGAAGCTAAAGATGAGGTTTTCATGCTTTACTGCATTCCACAAGCTTTTTATCCCATCCTTAAAGTTTATGATATCATTATCAGATGATCTGCACTTTTGCAGTAGTTTAATGATGTGTTTCTTTAGCTCATATACAGCTTCGCTGTACCCTACATTGACTGGTGCCATTGGTGGGTTTCCATTCCAAAAACCAGGAATGTAGCAGTTCCCAGTGTCAGGATTGTACTCCATCACATCAGTGAAGCTCTTAAATTCTTTTTCCATTCTAGCTGCTGCCTGAGTCATCTCATCCAGCTGTTGCAACAGTAGGTTTCTGTCTCGTAAGTTCTTCTCATGGGCTGACATATCAGACACATTCTGGTGAACAAAGTGACATTTAGGCTTTTTTCCCACCTCCTTCATCCTGAGAAATGCATGCACCACTATTTGAAGGATGTCCTTCATTTCACTTAAATTCTCCATTGCAATGTTTACAATAGTTAAATCACTCAGCCCCACAACAAGTGTTGCAAGCTCATTGTCATGTTCATAGCTATTGTCTAGTTGTGCATGATCAGGTGACTTTAGGCCCTCAGTGTCAATGATCACAATGAAGTCACAGTTTAACTCTGTCTTAAACTCTTCATGGACTTTGATGAGCAACATGAAGGCTCCTCGAATGCATCGACCACTGCTGACTGCAAACTGCACTCCAAACATGGTGTTAAGGAGAGTGGACTTTCCTGTGCTCTTAACTCCAAGTACTGTGACCACCAGGATCTTGTTCTTGGGAGAAACCATTTCATTAAGCTGAGAGAGAACATCACTGACCCATTGAAGGGGTATGTTGGATGCATCTCCATCCACTAGTTCAAGAGGAAATCCATCCAGTAACAACTGTGCACACAGTCCAGGTAAATGATTCAGTTGTTTTCGGGATTGATCTGTTTCTGGAAGGAACCGTGAAGCTTCATAGATCTGACCCATTTCACGAAAAAAGTGTTCAGTCCCCAGTGAACTGCTAGTCAGATGTCGGTCAAGTTGTTTGATCTCCTCTTTGTTCTCAGAGCTCTTCCATTTTTCTTTGTACAGTTTCCTGAGTCCAGACAGTTTAATGCAAGACATATTATCAAGGTTTATCCTCATCCACTTCAGAAAATAGCTCCTTTCTTTTTGCTGCAACGATAATGCATTGATAAAGCAACTCAAAGTATTTGACATGTTAGTGGAGTTTTGTTTTTGCCGCAGTCTGTTTTTCTTTTCCTTCAGGTCACTTTTATACGTTTCTATGTTTTCAGATCCAAGCTTTCGAAGGCGAAACTCTTCTTTCTCTAGACTTGTCAGTTCCTTCCATATTTGGCCTTGTAATGGAAGTTGCTGTTCTTTGAATGTCAAAGGGTCTTTAATATCTGCAGTGATGGCGTCAGCATGTTTTTTTGCTCTTTGACACTCAGGAGAGTCTTCATCGACCCAGATTCCCAGTTCATGGGCAACGTCAGCCATCTCCTCGATACTCATCTTTCTGTCTGTCTTGGACATCATGTCACTGACTTCTTCCCTCAAAAAATTAACAACATCTACATCATTTACATTTTTATTCCGAATGATGATGTTGTTTTTGGTCAGACCTAACTTCCTTGACACTTCTTTGAGAGTTCTGACATTAATCTGTTTGTTATTGTTAAACACCAAAAAAGTCTGAGCCTTGTGGGTTCGGGTCGACAGCAGATTACTGGTACATTTGGCATCTAACTTGTCAAGAAAAACAAAAACTGCTGCAGATGTTTGACACAAAAATGCGTACTGTGTCTCAAAAGATTTAATGTCCCCACGAAGGTTAGCCACAGCCACTGGTTGACTGAAAATGTCAATGTTTTTGTTGCCACAAGGAAGGTACCAAGTAATTTCAGTCAACCCATTCGATATTCTTCGTGGACTGTTGCCACATTCCATATTTCTGTGAACAAAGATGTCATGGTACTGCTGTGAGTTACTCAGCAGCTTGTTCAGGGTCTCTGACTTTGACAGGGAGCACTCACCCAGTCTCACAAAGGAGATCATTGGTAGATTAGAGAGGACTATTCTTTCTTCAGTGAAACCCTTGGACTCTGAAAGAGCTTCAGGTCTATACTGCTTTACAATGTCTCTCATAGCCCACAGCATCAATGTGCACTGTTGACTGTCACAATTGGGAAGCAGCAGAGGCACAGAAAACTGACACATTGACATTTTTAGAGCCATTTCCTGCTGAACAAACCCATCAGAACACAGAAAGAGAGCAGTGATCACATCCAGAGGATTTACCATGTCTTCTGAATTAGAGATTTCAAGCATGTCTTCATAATCAATGTCTGTGGTCTTTGAAGCATCATCACTGTTGGATCTTAACTGTTTCACATGTTTTATATTCCTTGCTGTCACATTAACCATCATTAATTTCTTCATAAAATACCATGGAAGGTCTGATTTACTTTTGTCTGGTTCTTCGTTTAATGTCTTGTCATCAATTTGAAGTATTTTGCTGAGTGATAGCTTCTCTTTGCTGTGCCGTTCCAAACCAAGATCCTTCATAACGGTCATCAGGTTTGTCTCTAAAAATAAAAAAATAAAAAACATGAGGTTATAATATATGGCAAGGCAAGGCAAATTTATTTGTATAGCGCATTTCATACACAAGGCAACTCAATGTGCTTTACATGACAAAACATTCAATTGTTTAAATTCAATAAGAACATTTAAAATCATCAGTAAAATCATCAACAAACACATTACATCAACAACATGACCAAAATCTCCCTCTCAATCATACGCAGTAGAGAAAAAAAGTGCCTTTAACTTTAATATAAAAATGTTCACATTAGATGCTGACTTCAGCTCTGCTGGCAGTTTGTTCTACTTCTTTGCAGCATAACAACTAAACGCAGCATCACCATGTTTACTGTGAGCTCTGGGCTCCACTATCTGACCTGTGTCCATAGATCTGAGACCTGCTGGGTTCATACCTGACTAACATGTCACTGATGTATTCTGGACCAAACCCATTCATAGATTTATACACCAGCAGCAGAACTTTAAAGTCTATTATGAGGCTGACTGGGAGCCAGTGTAAAGACTTTAAAACTGGAGTAATGTGCTCTGACCTATTTGTTCTGGTTAAGACCTGAGCTGCAGCGTTCTGAACCAGCTGTAGATGTTTGATGCTCTTTTGGGGGATTCCTGTCAGAAGACCATTACAATAGTCCAGTCTGCTGGATATAAAAGCATGGACCAACTTCTCCTGATCTTTCTGAGTCATTAAACCTTTCACTCTGGAGATGTTCTTTAGGTGGTAGAAGCTGTTTTTTTTGATAGATTTGATCTGACTGTTGAAGGTAAGCTCCGAGTCAATCATAACACCAAGGTTTTTGACTTGGTCTTTAGCTTTTAAAGATCGAGACTCAAGATACTCGCTGACAGCAGTCCTCTTTTCTTTGTTACCAAAGACAATCACCTCCATCGTGTCATGGTTTAGTTGAAGGATGTTTTCACTCATCCAGCAGTTTACTTTTTCTAAGCAGTCACACAACACCTCAATGGGACCATAGTCATCTGGGTTCAGTGATAGATATAATTGTGTGTCATCTGTGAAGCTCTGATAATCAACTTTACAGTTGTGTAAAATTTGTCCTAAAGGAAGCATATAAAGGCTAAACAGAAGAGGTCCAAGAACAGAGCCCTGAGGAACCCCACAGGACATTGATAATCTGTCAGATTCAAAGTTTCCAATGCTTACAAAATAACTTCGCTCCTCCAAGTAGGACTTAAACCATTGCATTAATTTTCCATTTAGTCCAACCCATGTTTGCAATCTGTGCAACAAAATTGTATGATCTACAGTGTCAAATGCAGCACTTAGATCCAACAGAATGAGAACAGATACTTTTCCTGAATCAGTGTTCAACCTTGTGTCATTGATCACTTTGATCAGAGCAGTTTCAGTGCTGTGATGAGAACAAAAACCTGACTGAAAGTTATCAAATATTTTGTTGAATGTTAAGAATTGACTCAGTTGGTTGAAGACCACCTTCTCAATGATCTTGGCCATGAATGGAAGGCTGCTGATTGGTCTATAGTTAGCCAGTATAGAGACATCCAGTGTTCTCTTTTTTAGCAGAGGTTTCACAGCAGCTACTTTCAGGGATTTTGGTACGATGCCTGATTGGAATGAGCAGTTAATTATCTGACACAAATCAGTGACAATTGACTTTACAACAGTTTTAAAGAAGTTTGAGGGTGTTGTGTCAAGGCAACACGTTGATGAATTCAGCTGCTGAACAGTCTCCTCTATTGTTTTTGGGTTCACTGTAATAAACTATAACATTGTAGTTGACTCATCCCTCAGTGGTTGAAGCTGTTCAAGCTGTTTGTTATTTTGCTGGTTTGTTCTGATGTTTGACCTTATTGATTGTATTTTTTCATTGAAATATACAGCAAATTCATTGCATTTTCCAGCTGGCAGTAATTCAGGGGCTATCTGATCTGGGGGGGTTGTGAGCTTTTCAATTACAGAAAACAATGTGCGAAAGTTGTTGACATTTTTGGCAATAATTTCAGAAAAGTATTGCTGCCTTGCTTTGAACAAGCCATCATTGAATTTTTGCAGACTTATTTTGTATATTTCTAGATGAATTTGGAGTTTTGTTGATCTTCATTTACGCTCAGCTCTTCTGCATTATCTCAGTCCTCCTCCAAGGTGTTTTCTGTGTGTTTGGTTTTCTTTTAGTTTTGATTGGAGCCACCACATCTATGACATTACAGACTTTTGTATTAAACTCATCCAGAAGATCATCAACTGTCTCAGCACTCAATGTTGGTGTCATTGCTATGGCTTCTATCAACTGTGCACTTGTGTTGTCATTTATGTACCTTTTCTTTAAACACACATAACTAGGGGGAACAGATGTTACAGTCTCTAGGTCAAAAAAGACACAGAAATGATCAGATAGAGCTAAGTCTCTTACATCAACAGCAGAGATATCAACACCTTTGGAGATAACCAGATCCAAAGTGTGACCTTGAGTGTGTGTCGGACCAGTCACATGTTGTGTAAGACCAAAAGTGTCCATTAAAGCATACAGTTCTTTGGCAGTATTCACTGTTAGCCCGGATTTCATTTCTACTCAAACAAGCAATTTCAACATACATAGATAATTTAAGTTTGATTGTAGAACTATCAAATTTAAGTGCAGTCTACTAATTCGAAGTAGAATATACTTACATTTGAAAGTAATGTCATGAATGACTAACTTTAAGTTAAGTGGCACGGAATTTTTAAGTTTTGGTCATGACCACGCCTCTAAAATTCCCTCTGCATTCAAGTAGTGTAGGAAGGTTCGGTTTTCCCGAGGTCATTTTTCAACTTTGTGGATGCTACAAAGAAGAAGTTTTATGTTTTAATACTCAAAACATTTAAAAAGACATGGTTATCTTTTTCCGGTGATAATTCACGTCGTTATCAACTATGCAGAAACACTTTTAAGCTTTATATCAGTGATTTTATCCCAGACTTGTTGCTGTATTCTACTAGTAGACTCTACAATACCTAAAATCACAAAAATATTGACTTGATATCAGGATTTATGCAAATAAATAACTCACTAATCTATTTTACTCTACATGGGCAGAGATTTACTGCCTATCAGTGTTCGTGTGATTTTTGTCAGTCGGAAATTAATTTACCCGATTATTCTGACACCACTTGAATGCAGCAACCTGAAGGCATGTTGCAGCACGTCACTTCTCCTGCGTGTATTTTCAACGGTTCGCTGCTGTTGTGTCCGAGAGACATTTTACAACTTGTTAGTTCTTTTTACAGCGAGGAGTAGTTTGTAAGCAGTGGAAACAGCAGTTCCACTACCGCGGACCCTGTAGCTAATTTTGTCAGTAAATAAGCCGTTGGCGCCGCGCTGCCCTGCCGGAGGACGTGTGCCTCGAGTGGAGTAGAGACGAAGAAAGAGGGCGACAGGAGACTGAATCTGGTGAGTGACCGACCACCACTCTGTGGTGGCTTTTGATTTTAAGTTAGCACTAGCTCCAATGACTGTTTCACTGACAGTGAAAAAAACGTTATCATTAGCTAAACTGACGTGCTAATGTTAAGACACATTTGGCTAGCACTGTTAGCATTTTAACGGACACACATAGCTTTAGTAGCTGTTTGTGAGCAGCTCCCGCTCAAACCTACATTTTGAATCTGCTCTTGAACCCTAACCTTCAGTGTTGTGGCCGGTTGAAAAGGTTGCTTAAACAGACATTTGAAGCTCCTGTTTTTCAGCATTGGGATTTTTGCTCTTGCCACGGTAACTGGATATTTTTTGTGTACTTTTTCACTCTAGATAACTGCCATTAATTGTTAGTAAATCATCTGTAAAATGCTAACTGTATTCATGTGACCAGGCTAGAGCTGGGCGATATCGAATATACTCGATATATCGCAGCTTGTAGTCTGTGTGGTGTTGAAAATGACCATACCGTTAAACTCGCGGACTTTTTTTTTTTTTTTTTTTTTTAATATCTTAGTGGCATTATGCACAAAAGGTGCACTTAAATTTAGTGTTGTTTTGAAATGTCATCTTAATGACAACATGCACAAAAGGGCACTATTTGTTTTAAAATATTGTAGTGGCATTATGTACAAAAAGTGCACTTTAATTTTGTGTTTTGAAATGCCATGTGAGTTGCATCCTGCACTAATGTCTTGTTTTGAAATGTCTCTGTGACAATTTTGCACAGAACGTGCACTTTCTGTTGACAATTTTATGTTTGAGCCACTCACTGTTTAATAAATACAGTTATGTCAACTTTGACTTAGTTGTGATATCCCCTTTTTTGCATGAAAGTTTAAAATTGGCATATATTAATGCAGCATGATCAAGAATGTTTTAATGTAGACATATAGAATCATCATACTGGTGTGATTTTGTGCATCAAAGTGTTAATTCAAGGGTAATGCAAAATATCGAGATATATATCGTGTATCGTGACATGGCCTAAAAATATCGCGGTATTTATAAAAGGCCATATCGCCCAGCCCTACTCTCCCGTTTCCATTTCCTCCTCTTTTATCCTACTCTATATACTTTGCTCTTTTCTTGTTTTTATCTCTCCTCTTCTGTTCTTCTACCCACTCCTCTCTACTTTCTGTCCAGGAAGTTTGTAATGAAGTAATTAAATTGTGGCGACTTTCTGGAATCTATTTAAGCATATACAGTATGAGTGTACTTAGTTATGTCCACTATCTTCCAGACCACTGAGCCAACAGACATCAGGTGCCTTTGTCTTCGGGGACTGCCAGTCGTCTTGGGGGATGACCCCTCTGCGTTCTTCAAAACCTGCTCGGTAAGTAACTGAATTTGTTTTGAATATCTGCATTATTGATTCACAACATGACCATCTGATATGAATTTACTGTAAAAAATAAATTACTACTACTTACTCT
Source organism: Gouania willdenowi (assembly GCF_900634775.1). Classification (NCBI taxonomy): domain Eukaryota; kingdom Metazoa; phylum Chordata; class Actinopteri; order Blenniiformes; family Gobiesocidae; genus Gouania; species Gouania willdenowi. The sequence continues at coordinate 19,739,362 of NC_041061.1, read as the reverse complement.
AAATTACAAACAAATTAACATTGTACAAAAATTTGAACTTTCACCTTTGTCTTTCTGTGAAATTGCCATCAGCTAGTGTGAGATGGGGCCACAGGGAGGGACCCCTCTGTTTATTTTGCTGAGGACTATAAAAAACCCTTACATAAGTTCTTACTTTTTGAGATTAAAGGACAAAACTGGTCTTAAATTTGTAACTGCAACAATGGGCTCTATCCATAGCTCCACTACTTTCTGAACTTAATGCTGCTCCTTTGTTTCCTGTCTTTACATTATTGGACAAACTGATAATAATCCAGGTGTGTCTGAGTAGTCACAATGGTCAGACACCTGGATTAATCAGTTTGTCCAATAATGTAAGACAGGAAAAAAAGGAGCAGCATTAAGTTCAGGAAGTAGTGGATCTGTGCATAGAACCCATTGCATCTGTACTGGAAATTGTTTTTACACAACTTTTCAGCTTGACTGGGACTGAAAAAGCTCCATCTCTGCTGAGCTACAAAACCATTTCAGCACACAGGTTTTCAAACAGCTCTTGTAATGCACAGTTCAAATTATGGCGATTTAAAATTGGTGTTGTCCTCTCTCAATTTTTGTGGTCAACACAGCATTATTGACATTACAATGTCGCCTCTTTGTCCGTTTCTTTTTCTGTTAGGATGCAACTGACAAGGACTTGTACAGTGAAACTTCAGTGGGAATCCTCTGCATTGACGAACATCCTCAACTCAACCCATCCAGAGTGAGCATCGTCTTGGAAGGGAGTGTGGTAATGGAGGAGCTGGCCAACCTGCCACAGTCTTTCTGTGTCCTTTTTGGACTGATTTATGCCTTGCACTTGGACTACCCCAAGTGCATGAAAAGTACCTGTCACTTTATTCAACAGGTCATGCTAAACCTGGGCAGAGTTGAGCTGAAACTCAAAATTCAATCTTTGAAGAATCAGCTATCTGTATAAAACAGGGTTCTGAATACGTATACCACTGCTCTGGAACTCAGTGCTTGGTTATTTGTAATGTTGCACTTTAAAAATACCATGTTTACTGTTGACACTGTTTGATATGCAAGTTTTTTATGCATTGCCACTGATTTTGCCATTTTATTCAATGCTGATTGGTGTATAACTTGTGTTATTAGCGCTGATATAGTTTAATTCCTATTGCTACCTATGTTGTATAGCATTGACATTGATTTTGTAGTTTAATGCCATCCTGATTCACAAGAGTCCTATTTGATTTTTTGATTGCAAACCTATTTTGTTTGATAACATGATAAAGACAAGTTTAATAAAACATGTAGACAAGAATGTACTTTTGTGGTTTTGCTTTTTATTTTCTTAATTAATTTAATCTGTATGGGTTTCTTTTATTAAACAGATTTTATTTTACTCTTCAGATAGTGGAGTAATTGGGCAAAGGAATTTTTAAGGTAAATCAACTTGGAGGTTAGTGTATTCAGCTTAAAGTTATAAGTGGAATAAATATGTAAAGCAATTGATATTAGTAATGTTTTTAAGTTTAATCATCTTGGAGGTTAGTGCACTTAACTTAAAGTTTTCAGTGGAATAAAGGGGCAAAGTAATTAATATTACTAATGATTTTAAGTTTAACAAACTTGGTGTTAAGTGTATTGAACTCAAAATAAAGATGCCATCCACTCATCTTTTTAAGTTAAATTCACTCAAGTTTTCATCAAACATTACTTAATTTTTTTAGGGCAACCAGTTTCCTAAAAATTTTTAAGTAAACTCAACTTATCCGGGTTTACAGTGTTGTCCATGTTATTGTCTACATGAATATTTAAGTCACCTGTTATTAAAAAGTTGTATTCAGTGCATACAACTGACAGCAGTTCAGCAAACTTATCCATGAATTCTCCAGAATATTTTGGGGGTCTATAAACGACTAAAAACAGAACTCTTGAATCACCCTTCAGTAAGAATGACAAATATTCAAAGGAGATAAAATCACCAAATGTTATTTCTTTGTACTGAAATATTGATTTAAAAATGGCAGCAACTCCACCACCTTTCCTGCAAGTACGACACTTATTTAAATAAATAAAGTCTTGTGGTGCACTTTCATTGAGAATAGTATTACTGATAGCATCATTCAACCACGTTTCATTAAGAAATAAAAAGTCCAAGTGATGTGTCAAAATAATATCATTAATTATTAGTGACTTGTTAACAAGAGATCTAACATTAAGAAGAGCTAATTTTAAAGACTTTACTGGAGACACTGGTGGACTTTTTGGATGACAAGTTATAGGAGTCAAATTTTTGTCTCTATAAAGCTTTTTGCTTTTCTTTAATTTCACATCTTTACCTGTGTTACCTGTCACCACAGGAATTAAAGAAGCTGCATTAACTCCATAAGGTCCTGACTTCTGGTTGTTCCTAAAAATAGAGCTATTGCAGTCTGGACCCAGCACACATCAGACCTGTGTCGCTCTGAGATGAACACAGCTGGCCTGATGAGAAGAGTGATCCTGGACCTGGTATCGTTGAGGAGGGATGGGTGGTGCAGATTGGTTCTTTAGAGGAGATAAGATGGGACCATGGTGGGGTAAAGGGTGGGGTGTCAGTCTTTTGCCAGCCAGAACCAGCTCGTTCATCTGGGCAGTTAAATCCAAGAAAGCAGGGGTAGGAGAGAAGCTGGATGAGGTGGAAGTAGGTGAATTTTGGGGTGAAGCAGGTGAGCTGTGGGGGTTGGGTTGACCTCTTCATTTTGGCGATTTTGATTTCTTGCTGGAAGCTCATCGACTCCATGTTCTTTCCTTGTTGTTTTGTTCTTCGATGGTACATGTTGTCCTCTGTCTTTATCAGAACTGATAGCAGTGTGACTGGTGAAGTAAAACAAGTTGGATGTGAAAAGTTTTACTCCAGCCTTGTTTAGACACAGTCCATCTGCTCTAAAAAGATGACGACGTTCCCAAAAAATAGGAAAAATTTCTATAAAATTTAGTGAAAGGGCAGCACAAGCCGAAGACAAAAATTTATTCAAAGAGTAAATCCTTAGACTCAGACTCCTCCTTTATTTAACCCAAAATGAATCACAACATTCTTCAAATATGGGTAATCTGCAACAATATGCAAGATTTTGTCAGCCAGGTCTGATACTGTGTCATTAGGTAAGCAGATCACTTTCACGTTGCTGCTAAACATCTTCTGAGCATTTTTAACAGAAACGTCTCCCACTATCAGTGTGTGAGGTTGTTGCTTTGGCCTACCATGTCGCTTTTGTTTTCCTGAAGCACTTTCAGTCTTCGCAGTTCCAGTAGGTTGTGTGTTGACCTCATGAGAGCCAGATCCTAGGTCATTCAGCAGTGGGGCGAATCGATTACCCAGTTCTACATGAAACTGGGTTTGTGACTTGTTGATACTCCTGCCTTTAGCAGATGTCCACTTTTGTGCCTGGGCAGACAAGGGAGTTGATGTTGAGGCTGCAGTCTGAGAAGCCAGTGCAGGCCAGTCCGTCTCATTATTGATATCAGGGCGCTTTGCTCGGCCCGTTAGCCTTTGAAGTGGATATGACTTTTTCTTAGGCTTAGCTCCCAGAGTATTCCAAGGAGGACTCGCACCTGTTGGCTTATCAACGGGAACAGGATCCTCCCTAGGCCTGATAGCTTTGTTAGCACGGGCTGGTAGCAAGTTAGCTTTATCCACTCCGCTGTTTTGAAACAGTCGTATCATTATCATATCCACAGTGTCCATTAACCTCAATGTTTACTTGTATTCCTCGCACTGTAGTCTCCAGTTCAGTAATTTTTTGGAGAAGACTGCTGTATTCTGTTGTGGAATAAGCCATTCTTCTGCTAGTTAGCAGTTCATGTTTAGTAAATAAATTCCTCTGTGAGCTCTGCTCTGCTCTTTTGATGCTGTCAGCTCAGCTGCCGGAAGGGGGATCAACAAACCAACAAAACATGTAATCACTGATATCTAAACCTGAACAGTGTATTTTTAGTGGTAAAATCCTGACCACATAAACTGACTCACCTTACGAGTTTAAATGAGAGCGATTAATGAACAATTTATGTCCTGCCCTGTAAAAGTATGACATTTTTACATAGAAAAAATATTAAAAATAAATACATACAATGCAGTGCATTGGTAATAGGATTTATGAACATTTGTGTGATTTTAAAAACAAAAGGTAGATTTATCATTTTCAAGCAGTGTCTTTAGGTTGGGTTTCATGCATTAATGATGATTTTCTACATCTACTGTTTCATTCTGGGCTTTGGTTTTCCAGTTATGTCTTTAACTCTTATTAATTAAACATTAGTAAGATAAACAAATTAAAAACTGATGTTACGTGTGTAAATAATTGCACTTCCAGTGTTTTCTGTGATTGTTTATCTTTTACCTGCTTGCTGAATTGTCCAGATATTTGACACAACTGATAAAGAGGAAACAAAATAATATGAATTAGTTTTTTTTTTTTTGTAAGATTGTGTCATTTTAGGGAGAAAAAAAAGCTAATATTAGAAAGAGGCTTAATCTCCATAAAGGACTGACTGCAGTGCCTGGTGTACACTGGGTATTTCAGGTGTAAAACTAGTTTATCAATAACAGAATCTCAGCACTAAAACAATATGGTTATTACAAAAGGTTATTTCAATATTTACATCTGTTATTATATACAGTAAATGCATAAATATGAAGTTTAACTCAAAATCCATCTAATTCTCAAGTGATTTTATAGTTATTTACAGGTTAACCATCCATTTCAATAACAGCAGCTTTTTCTATCTGCACCAAACTGAAAATCTAATCACATTTCTAAGATAAGTGTTTGTCCTCCATCAGATGTTGTGGATGGATAAAAAACTGCAAAGGAAGCAACATATAGAGCTGGTTTCTGATGCCCTCTGCTGGCTCTGACTGCTCTCTACCATCATTGATCATTTATTTATTATATTATTTCTGTTCTGATATGTTTGCTTCAAAACAACTTATTTATGTTGAATACAGTTACACCACCTACTAAATGTACATCTACACACACTTGTTAATGTAAATAATAGAAAAGATAATCACATGTTTACTTCATCATCCTTTGCACTACTCACCACTGCAGGTTAGTTTTTACTGATGATGTTGTTGCAATATTTGGAACAAATCCTGGGATTGTTTGTGTTTCTTTGCCAGACAAGGAGGACAGTGATTAGCTTGGCTCCATTTTTGTTCTAGTTTGTTCCAGATATTCACTGTAATATCACTTCACTCTGTGAGACATTACATTTTGGCAAAATTTTTTATTTTTCTTTGTAAGCCCCAAATTAAACATCCTCCATAGTTTTGCCACAACTTTTAGTGAAAACACCAGAAATGTGTTGAGAAGTCACTTTGGTAGAGTTTTTAGAGCCAAACACAAGAAATCACAGTAAGAAGAATGCAGTAAAAACACTTTGATACTTACTTTTTTGGACTCCACATCCCACAATGCAATGCAAGAAACTTCAGCAGCTTTAATGTGACAAGCAAACAAGGAATCAGATAGGAAGAGGGACGCCCCCTATGGTCAATGGTGGTACTGCTCTGTTTGGTTACAAGTATCAGTCCATGAAGCATAAATGACTTTAAAAATGCTAAATAATACAAGTTTAAACAAAAGAAAAACCTAAATTATAGTTATTGGATGAAAATAAATAAAGGGCTAATAATTGTTGAGATTTATTTTTTTAATGATTAACATTAGGGTTGGGGTCAATTATAATTGTAATTGCGTAATTGATAATTAATTACAAATATGGCGTAATTTTAAAAATCTGTTGCTGTTGTAATTTTAATTAACTTGTAATTGGGTTTAGATAATTGACTTTATTATTGTAATTAACATGAAAATTGTAGAAAAATTGTCAATTATAATTTAATGCAAAATGTTCTATGTACAGTTCTACACACGTTACCATTTAAAACATTTAAATTTAGGGGTAAACTGAGACAAAAAAAGGCTCAGACACCCACACCAAAAATATTGAAAGCTATATTTTCATTGATTATGAAGCTTAACAATGTAACCAATAGATGAAAAAGTAATTAGATGATAGATATTTGTTTATAGTGTATTTTACAGCTGATTTAGGACCAGTTATCATGAGAGATGCTAACATTAGTCATTAAGGACATAATTGTAATTGACTTTCTCAGGATAAAAAATAATTGGAATTACAAAAAATGCTGGCCACTGCACTCGTAATTGAATTGTAATTGAACATGGGTAATTGAGAACTTAATTGTAACTAACGATTTGATCCTTTTTGGTGTTTTGTTTGGTTTCCAGATTGATGGATTAATGGAACCTATTGTTGAATTAGATTCTAATAAAGCTACTGATTGGTTTATTTCAGGTGGGGGAAAGCTACGAGGACACAGAGTGTGAACCATGAAGGCGTCCTGGAGGTGGGACGACTGCGTTCCTCTACTGTACAGCAGTTAGTGACTGAACTGATCAGCAGAATGGAGATCAATAACAACACCACCAATACACATGTCTGAATACACATTTACTGTGTTATTGTGTATTTTTAATCTTTTATTACATCAACACAGTGATTAATAGACTGTTAGGATGAATAAGAGTGTAAGTATTCATTATTGTTATATGACGTTCACCGTAATATGTTATATAAATGATAATGTTTGTGTTTTAATTTAAAAATGAATGCATTTATTTTTTAATCATTTCCTTGTATATTGTTCCTGCTAAATGACTGAATATTGTTTTGTAATGTGTTACTGACTGATTAAATGCACCATGTTAGTCTGTTTAAAACATGCTGTCATACATGATAACCATATTTGACATCACAATAAAAACTTTGTTGTAAATAACTTGTTCTCATCCATTGAAATGTAGATAAAAAGCACCATGATTATTCCTAAATACAGTATTTTCCCAATAGAAACACTCCACACATGAACTCAAACTACACCAACTACAGATTCTTTTAAACAAACCAGTTCATCACTATTTTCAAATCTTATCCAATTCCAAAACCTTATGTTTTTCCACTAAATTCCTTAAACTGTGTCAAACTCATTTTAGTTCAGGGTCTGAAAACAGGTCAGTGTAATCTCAAGTGGGCCAGAGATTTTTTGGAGCAAAAACAATCAATTTCATAATTTCTGTTCCCTAGTTTATACTTCTATGTATAAATAATATGTAAAGTATGGAAGGCACGAACAATATTCAAGCCATAATTGACAGATATCAGTCCCTGCAGGATCTTCACTTTAAATTCACTTGATTTTGTGACCAATTTTTATTTACATTTGTAGAATTTGGTGAAATATTTTGAAGATAATTGTCAAATTTTGGACAAATTGAGAATTATTTCAACAAATTGTGATTAAAAGTGAATGTCATCATGTAAATAATGATGGTGAAACTGTAAGTTCTGCTAATATGGTGGTGTTTTATTAAATCTGTGTTTTCTCATGTTTTCCTTTGGGCTGAACTGGATTCTCTAAAGCAGGGGTGTTAAACTCATTTTAGTTAACGGGTCAAATACTGTTTGATCTCAAGTGGGTCATAGATTTTACACGAGAAAACGATTAATTTTAACATTATTGTGTCCTAGTTTGTACTTCTACTTAGACAAGAAATACAAAATATATAATAATCTGACTATATCCAAGCAATAAGTGATAAATATCAGTTCTAACAGGATCTTCACTTCACATTTCCTACAATTTCAGATCAATTTCTATTTAATTAAGGGAAACATGTCATATTTTGAGGAAAATTAAAGGATTTTGTAAGAATTTCAACTGTTTAAAATTAAAAATGACTACAATCATGTGATAAAAGCACAGAGAAAACTGTGAGAAAATAAAAATGTTAAACCTTGGACCAGAAAGAAGAGCAGATGTGTGGACAAACTTTATATTTGATATAAATGAGGGACAGACTGTACAAAGCTGTGTGGAATGACGACCATTACATCAACAACAAGCCTGAAGCGACACCTGCAGGTAAATCAAAGTATTGCACTACTGACAGCCTTTATTAAAACTTTTAAACATTTGAAGACATTTCTTTCCTTATATTGGATAAAATTCCTTCATGGTGTTATCAGTATTTTTCTTTAACCATAATTGGGATTCTCAGTTGAAATGCTGAACAGTGAAATTATAGAAATGTATTATTTTATTACATTTAAATATCTTAGAGTTGCTCATGCTCAGACATTTACAGCATAATAATAATAATAATAATCAGATTTTAGTGTCATACATGCACATGCAGCCCTCTGTATAATTTTGTGTGACTACTTAGGACACAACTATCAGGCTTTGTGTGTTTATGTTGTTGTTTGTGTATTTTTAAAGTTTTTTAGGGTTTTTCTTTAGCCATTCAGTCTATTCTTCTCTCATTTTGTGTATTTTTGTTGTCTTTTTGCTCATTTTTCTGTCATTCTGCCTATTTGTGCTGTTCTTTTGTGCGTTGTGTCCTTTTTTCCCCCTTTTTGTAGACAAACACTTTTTAAAATGACATATATTGACTTGTATTTTAATTTTGAAGAAGTCATTTTAAAATGTATTTATTTTTCTAATCAACTACGAGACATTTCAGGTGACCCCACATGGGATCACGACCCCAAGGTTGAAAAACACTGTGTTATACCTTTGATTATAATTCAGCTGTTTTCATGATTTTAAAATGCAATTATAAAGCCTTTTATTTTAATCCTAATATTTTTTATTTTAATTTGGGCCGTTTTTCCACATTTTGTGAATAAATGTGCTCCATATTGTTGCCTTGCTTTGTTGGACAAATACAAAAAATGACTATTCTGAATAAATACAGTTTTAAACACATTAACAGTATTGACTTTATTGTTAAAATTATTCCTTTAAGCCATGTTTGTGAAATATTTTGGACGTGCTGCGTTTGACACTGAAGTCAGAGTTTTAAACTGGAAGTGCAGAGTTCCGAGGGTCCTTGAACGCAGCATGAGTGAGTAGATTATCAGCAGCAGCAGCAGCACGTGTTACAGCAGGTGATGCTCATTCCCTTTGATTGGCCACACCCACTGAAGCTGTGGATGCAGTGACTCATTCTTTCTGAGCTGTAACGGCTGCTGTGAGACCTCGGTCTAGTGACCAACAAACGTCCTGGTTTTCAGAGTTACGTCCTGTGTCCTCGTAGATTTCACCCCAACCATTGGTTTTTTAAAAGTTCAGTCCTGTTTGTCCCGTTTATTAATAAATAAACATCTGATGTCGCTGACAAAGACCCTTTAATGTCAGTCAAACTAAAATATTGTCATCGATCGACCCTGGACGTGGATCAACCCTAGACATCCATCAACTCTGTCGTGGATCAACGCTGGTCGTCGTTCTCAATTCGTCGCACAGTGAGAATCGTTTTTATTAAACCAAGGGTGTCAAACTAATTTAACATCAGGGACAAACATATAAAATAATTATCTGTAAATAAATGTCATTTTTTAGTGTACATTATTAATAAATGAAGATGTTTAGTGTCATTTAACTCTCCTTTTATAACCTAAAACTAACCTAAAACCTAAATTAATGTTTTCTCATAAGTTTGACACTCTTTGTTTTGTGGTTTAAAGCTCCTCCCTCTGACCTCATTAAATAATCAATAATAATTCATTTTATTTAAAAAGTGCCTTTCAGGCCACTTAAAAACACTACAATAAAAACAGGATAATAAAATAAGTAAATAATATTAGTTTGTAGTTTACACATTAATTTAGTCTCATACTGTTATTGCTGAGTCATGGTTTTAGTAACAAATAAAATCCAAACATTTCTGTAGTTAATTATAGATGACATAATTTTTTAGTCTTAAATTAGTGTTGACAAATTTATACCAAAACTTGACAAATTTTTATTGCGTGCCAACTAAATGGAGTCATGATTTGTTCATTCATAAAAAACAAACACCAGTGAAGTTAAAATTGATTTAGCATTAACTAATATATCTGAACAACCTATAAAGTTTTTAAAAAGTGTGAAAATGCTAAATCATTGGTCTTAAAAAAAATTGCGAATTTTACAAATTGCGAAGTTGACGATTCACAAATTTTCGGGAAGAATTCCACATTTTCAGAAGAATAAAAATTTGACGGGGGAATCTAAAAAAACAATTGTTCCATCACAGCATCCAGAGCAGTGATGGGAGCTCACGCCCACATAGACTGAGAAGGACCAGGACCAGCCTCTCCAAGACCTGAGTCACATGTATGTGGATTCATCTATTGTGCTGGTTTTATTATTGTAGTGTAGCTATGTTGTGATGATCTATTGTATCTGTTAAATCTGTTGATGTTGAATATTTCTGTTGTACAGGAAAATATTACACTTTGTTCCAGCTAATGTTAAAATATTCTACTGTTCCAGCTAATGTTAAAATATTCTACTGTTCCAGCTAATGTTAAAATATTCTACTGTTCCAGCTAATGTTCAAATATTCTACTGTTCCAGCTAATGTTAAAATATTCTACTGTTCCAGCTAATGTTAAAATATTCTACTGTTCCAACTAATGTTAAAATATTCTACTGTTCCAGTTAATGTTAAAATATTCTACTGTTACAGCTAATGTTAAAATATTCTACTGTTCCAGCTAATGTTAAAATATTCTACTGTTCCAGTTAATGTTAAAATATTCTACTGTTCCAACTAATGTTAAAATATTCTACTGTTCCAGCTAATGTTAAAATATTCTACTGTTCCAGCTAATGTTCAAATATTCTACTGTTACAGCTAATGTTAAAATATTCTACTGTTCCAGTTAATGTTAAAACTATCTATTTTACCAGTAAATGTTACAATCTGTATGAGGTAAGGTTTTATATTTCTATTGTACCAGTTTATAGAACAATCTGTTCTAACTAACATTAAAATAATCTAATGGACAGATGTTAAAATCTGCTCTGACTGGGGTCATATATTTACTCATAGTGTTGGCTTTGCTGACTCTGCTGGTCTTAAACATGGATCCTCCATGCTTCTTGGACTCTGAGGTCACCTGTTACCCAAAGTGGATCACCTGCATAGCTACAGACTCTACTGATCAACCCTTGTTAACCATGATTTTAATGTTTTAGATTTTGCTGAAACGGTACTTGGACCTGCTGCTTTTGCTGTCAACGTATCCAGTTTGTATTGTTTCAACTACAACCAGGTCATTTTTCTGTTCTGATCACTATTCATGTCCTTTTTACATTAACCAGATCAATAACCCAGGTTTTTTTTTTTGCTTTTTTTCTGATTCACAAGCAGATCCTTTTTCAATTGTCGTAATCACAAACCCATGTCCTTTTTTTTTTTTTTTTTTTTTTTTTTTTTTTTTTATGTTCAAGGTTATTTTAACATTATGAACACCAACCTACATCCTGTTTGTGTTTTAATCACTAACCCAGGTCTTTAATATTGTTTCAATAACTAACCCAGGTCTTTTTTTAAATTATGGTCACTAACATTCTTTTTCCATTGAGCTGGTCACTAACCCAGGTTCTTTTTACATTGGTCCCTTATATAACGGGTCTTTTTTGCATTGGTCCCATGTACAACCACGTCATTTGTGCATTTTTTTTATTTGAATCATACCAGCGTAGCATCAAATAACATACAGATAAAGCATCTGTGACCAACATTGATTTTTGTTATTGATCTTGAGGATTGCAGTAAAAAGTACAATCCATAGAGTCTGGATGAGGTTCAAACCTTCCTCCTGTTGTTGCTGATCATCACATTCAGAGAGAGTTTGATGGCTGTACTCGTAATGAGTGAGTATACAGTAACTCTCTGAGCTAATGCATGATCACAGCTTCCACCAGACCTCTCTACAGTGTCCATGTTGGAAAAACTCAAGAGTGACTACAGCTCATTCAAGACCACAACGACTGGAGAGGAGCAAACTGTAAGAACGTCACAGATATGATTTGTTTGTATTTTCATTAATTACTTGGAAATTAACTGTATTTCTGTCTGTTTTCAAAAGTGACTTTAAAACCAGTGATGGTGCCACTGAGTCGACCTCATAACCAGTCTAATGCCCCAACAGCCTGACCACCTGCTTCCCATCACCTTCAGTGTCTGACACACTCAGAGGTACAGTAGGTGCAGCCCCTTCTATTGTAGTCTGTTCTTGGGAACACCACTAGAACCAAATGAATGTTGATTGAAAGTAATCCAAGTCCCAAATAAGTGCTTTGGTTTTTTTAACTTTGTCTTCCAGTCAAAAAAGGATGTCGTCATGGTGATGCTCCAGATGCAAACATCTGATGTGATATATATATATATATATATATATATATATATATATATATATATATATATATATATATATATATATATATATATATATATATATATATATATATATATATATATATATATATATTATTTAAACTGTATTTTTATTTAGCTTCTATTATCGTATTGTATCTCCTTCATTGCACACTTTTCTATGTGTTACCTTTGTTTTATTTTCTTACACTTTATCTGAGCTGTAATAACAGTAGATTTCCAACGTGATCAATAGTTACTCTGCTCTAAACTGTTTGGCAATTAAATGTATTCATCTCTCTTACAAAGGTGACTTTTAAACAAGTGAAGGTGCTACTGAGTCAACACCATCACCACCATCTAATGTCCCAACAGCCTCACCATGTGCTTCACCATCACCTTCAGTGTCTGACACACCCAGAGGTAGGTTCTGTCCCTTCTGTTGTTGTCTGTTCTTGGTAATACCACTAGAACCAGAGAAATGTTAATGGAAACTAATCAAAGTCCCAAAATAGGTGTTTTAATGAGAACTTTTCCTGTTTTCCAGTCAAGAGAAAAAGATGATATCATGGTGATGCAGACAGTGGATTAAGCTTTAAGGCTTTTTACTTATTTTGTAAATATCTGTAAATATTTCTAAATTTAAAAGTTTGCTTTTTCAATTATTTTTTTTCTGCTTGAAACACGTTGGTGTAGTTTTTTTGAAGTTCAATCTTAATGCATGTTTATTTTAAATAAAAAATAATAAATGGTAGGAAAATGCTGTTTCTTAAATGTAACTCATTTTTATCTTCTGCCATAGATGCGTTACAATAATATCACACATAAATACAATAAAATATTACAATTAAAGACTGGCTAAGAATAATACAGAGACCAAGCAGTGAACCACTCAAATAGCTCTAAAGCAGTTTCAAAGAATTATGGTAGATAAGTACAGTATTAAAATTTTTTAGGATAAAATACATTTCATCAACTTACAGCTATAATAATACTTTAATTTCAACAGTGGAAGTATTTGCACATCAACCTTAATAAATGGTAAGAAAATGCTGCAGTTAAAATAGTTTTCTCGAGAATTACATTTTCTGTATTAATTTTAACTAATTTTTATCGTCTGCCATAGATGATGACAATATAAACCTTAAATACAGTAAAATATTAAAATTAGACTGGCTAAAAATAATACAGAGACCTAGCAGTGAAGCACTCAGTAACACACTCGCAGTTTCAAACGATTATGGTAAATAAATGCAATATGAAACTATTTTAGCATAAAATACATTTAATGAATTCTACCTAATAAGTATGATAACAGAAGTATATAAATCAATCATTATAATTTCTGTGCACACTAACACAATCCAAACTAATTTGTGGCTTTTCCACTTAATGTGATACTTTTCATATTCAGTGAAAAATTATCTGCAAACTTGTGAACTGCACTTAAAGATTAAAATATAAGACAATCTATAGGGAAAAATGCCTTTTTTGCATTTTTCAAATGTTTAAAATAAAATGCAGTATGAAAATATCTGAGCTGGTGCATTTTGTCACAAATACAGAGTAGATTAAAGCACACAACAAATCAAACTAATTTTAGAACAAAAAAGTCTGAGGTTGCCAGAACGGACTTGATCACCAGCTCAACTCGGTTCCCACAGAGAAACACATCATCACGTTAATTTATGACACACGTATGGCGTTACGTCACCATTAAGCAACTCTGGTTGTTGACAGTACATTCTGTTAATTTCATATTTTCTGTTGCGTAATGTAACTATAAACCAAGATTTACCCAGACACGTGCTCTTTTCACGGACTGGGTTTCCCAGGGCCCCTGAACGCATCACGTTAATTTAAATGACCGTAACTCTGCTCATATTTGTTCTATCGGAGAAATTCCACCAGTTTATGAAAGATAATAAGTTGCTCTTTACAGCCAGTGTCGGTACATTGCGGTAATTTTACTCACACGTAACGGAAACATTAAAGATGCCACTTTGTTTTGACGAAATCGACACAAGGAACAGAGAGAACCAAGTGAGTGAGAAAGAAAGAGATTAAAACAGACCAAATAACGGTGGATTTATTAAAAATGAAAGACTCTCTGTTACAATTTGAACCTCCATTCATGGTGGTTTTTATCGTCAGTCACTTTTGAATGTATAACGCCCCAAGGTGGCGCCTCTTTTATTTTGGTATGTTTATTAGGTCACTCTTCTTCGTTTACTTCCTCTTTTTACTTTTAATGTCGTGGACATCGGCCGCGTGTACTCAGACCGATGTGCAATGTGACGAGTGATGAAGCCCTCATATTTCTTTAGAATAAACAAGACGGTGTGGAAATCAAGAAGTCTTGCTCATTTTGCTATCCAGCAGCACACGTCCACGGCAAGTTACATCACCACGCGTTACAAATGGCGCCCGAACATTTTTCTCTGGACCACAGTCAAGCTTTTGGAGCCCGCTAAGAATTAATCTGCCTCACCTGGGTGTTTTTCGGTGATTCCCGTGCCTTGATAGACGCCCGGACAGCTTTTCCCGGACATCGCCACAGCCTCGGTATGAGCGGGACCCGTCTAATTCCTGGATGCTGGTGAGTGCTGCATCGGTTTCCTTGGATGAATAAATACCAACTCCACGGCACGGATTCAGACCACGGACCTACTTTTTGGACTTGACTACTTCGGATTCTTCTTCTGCTAATGTATTCTACCATATGGAACTTTAAATTGAACTTTTAAATCCGGTTTTGAACACGGAAATCCCTCGCTGGATTGCATGGGTTTTTTTTCCCTCTGCTGGGACTAGAAGGACCGTTGACTGTGTGAGTAGTGACTATAGTGACTGTAAATGTGAGTGCTAGTAATGTACTAGGGATAAAATACAACACTATTATGGATTTCGCATTAGCCACTCATTGTGTCAGCTATGTCTGATGTGATTATGATCACTTTAGTCTCCTTTTAGTTTTGGGGGATATTTTGCTAGCAGCCTTTTCAGAGTTTTGTCATTTTTGTGCGTTTTTTAAAAAAAAAACAAAAACAAAAACAAAAAAACAAAAAAAAAAACAAAAACAAAAAAAAAAAAAGAATGTCAACAAAGTTTAATCTGGCTGACTCTTTTATTACTTTAGAAGGACCATACTGGTCTCCTCCGCTGGGGCCTCGGGCAGGGGGTTCTCTGGGCCCTCCCCTCGGGGGGTTGGGGGGGGTGGGGGGTCTGTGGGTTGGGGGTGGGATCGGTGGCGTGGTGCGCTGGGTCCTTGGCTCCTTGGGGCTTTCTTGGGTGTGTATGGGGGGGGGGGGGCGGTGGCTGCCTCCCGGCTTGGGATCTTGGGGGCGTTCGGGGGGCTGCTTGGCCGTGGGGTGGTCGCCGGGGGCTGCCTGCTCTTGCTGCTGGCCTGACTGCTTCTTCGGGCCCGGGGGCGGCTCTTGGGTTTTGCAGTGGCGGTTCTTGGAAATACATTTGTCATGGATGCACTGGCCTTGGGCTGTGGGATAACACTCATACTGGGCTCAACCTTAGACACGTTGTTCCCAAATACCTGTTATATGGAATTTCCACTCACCTCTTCCTCTGTTCACAGCCACCACTATTATTCCTAAACCGCACACTGGTCACCAAACTGGCTTGACAACACAACAATAAGCACAATATACACAACCACAATTTCACATCGCATCACTTAAAACCTAACAACTATTCCCCACCCATTCCATATCCTATCTTGTATACCTCTTCCCTGTTAACTTCCCCACCCCCCTCCAACCCCTCACCTTGGTGTAACACTGCCCTCTCTTTTTTACATCCTCCCTTTAATAAAGTATTTCTTACCCTTCCCTAGGGAGGGCTGGTGACGGTCACAATTATGCAATGAAATAAATACATTTATTTAATTGCAATAACAAAATATGCATTGCTGTTAAAAGATTGCACTTCTTGTAGTGTTAACCTTCAACAGCATGTGCAGACAAGGTGAAAATAGAAGGACCATACTGTATTTTAGTGTAACCTTTTTGAAAAGTACAATGGCGTACTACCCAAAATTTGACTCTGACATGGAGTTTATCTCAGTACCAGAGCAGGGTATTGTTGATGATACAAATCCTGACCTTAGACAGGAAGTAGTTGACCTGAGGGCAGAAGTAGGCAGACTTAGTGACTGTTTACGTGACTCACTGAACATGCAGCGGAGTATGCTCAAGCAGTGGGATTGTCTCAGCAAAGAGAACCCTGTTCCTCCTGCAGTCCTACAGTCTCCTGTTTTCCCAATGGCTACGTGAACGCCCCACGTCCCTACTACAAACAGAGCGGAGCCAACAGTCAATATGAACATTACTAATCCATTCCTGACTACTAATCCATTCCATCCACCTCACTCACTGGAGCTCGGAAGCACTTCCAGGGTGATCGCGGCAGCGTTGCATCACGCCAAACTGGAGCCCCCTGTGTACGCTGGGGACGACAGAGTGCTACCTGAGGACTGGTTACAGGCTGTTAGTGCATACAAATTCTCTTAGAACCTGACCGATGAACAGTTGCTGAATGAACTGCCGCGTTTTCTTTCAAGAGAACCCAGGAAATGGTTCATGGCTCTGAGCACCCACATCACATCGTCGGCTCGGTTCTGTCAGCTGTTCAAGACTGTTTTTCTGCCCTCCGACAATTAAGAAAGCGTTCTGAGGGGACTTTTGGATTGTGTTCAGGCTCAGGATGAGCCACTCCCAACCTTTGTTGCCCACATGTTGGGTGAATTTAAAAAACTCAAAAGCCCACCTCCGGAGGGAGAGCAAATTGAGCTTATTAGTAAACACACTCTTGAGAAATACAGAGTTGCATTGTATGGCGCCAACATCATTTCTGTGATGGAACTTTTGCTGTGCGCTCATGAGCTCCACTCAGTGCTCGGACCGAGTAGGTCACAGACTTTTTCACGTTACAAAGAGCAGCGTAAACCTGAGCCTTACTGCTTTAAATGCTCTCGGCCTGGGTTTACCTCTCGCACCTGCCCGGACTGTAACAGCCAACCTTATTCAGCGCAAATTGGTGCTGATGCTGTGGGGCCTGGCCGTGTTAATGCTTCTCCAGTGCCAGGTCCTCCGGACTCAGAACTGCAAAGGACTGGTAATGACAGCACCGCGGGTCTGCCGCACAACAGGCAGTCGGGAAACTACAGAGGGGGGAGGACATTTCGCCGAGGCCAACCTCCCTCCAGTCACTAACTGAGCCTCACTCACCTCCTTCACCTCAAAATGGACTGATTCTCGGACACTTGGAAGACAATTTTTCAGACGTCCACTGGAATACTCCTCTGAGAGCAAAAGTGAACTTTGATGCTACTGCTGTGGATGCCACTCTTGACACGGGGGCTTCTCTATCAGCTGTGAGAGCAGATCTTATTCAGTTTAATGGCACCTACCCCAGCAAAACAAGTGAGTGGATTGTACCTGCAGTTAACCTTGCCAATAATGCTCCTTGTTTCCCCGAAGGTGTCACTTGGCTCAATATTGGATTCATGAACAAGACCTTCTACCAGCGTTTTGCAGTAATCCCAAAGCTGTCTTCTCCTTTCATTCTGGGAATGGATTTTATGGCGAGAGCTTCTGTATCAATTCACATTCCCACAAGAATAGTTTACATGGATGATGTCCCATGCTCTCTTGTGGATGAGGAGGAGGAAGACTATGTTAATGAATACCTACATTCGACTGGAAAGATAATGTCAAGTGAATCGCTTAACTCAGATCTCACAGCAAAAGTGTCGCAAGCAAGCCTCTCTGGGAACAACAAAGACGCTTTGGTTGGGTTGCTCTCCAAGTTTGGCCCCATGTTTGATGGTCATCTTGGTCGAACAGCTCTCACCGAACATGTCATTGAGACCGGTGATGCGAAACCTGTGAATCTCCCACCCTATCACATGTCACCTGCTAAGAAACGTGTGATTGAGGAACAAGTACAGCAAATGCTGATGGACAATATCATCGAACCTTCCACAAGTCCTTGGGCCGCGCCTGTAGTCATTGTCAACAGAGCAGCCTCTGACCCTAGGTTCTGTATAGACTTTCGGGGTCTCAACCAAGTGACTCGAAAAGACTTATCCCTTACCTCGAGTCGATGAGTCTTTAGACTTTTTGGCAAGGGGTAAATTTGTCTCAAAGTTGGACTTGGCGCGAGGTTATTGGCAGGTTGCTGTGTCAGAGGACTCAAGACCAAAAACTGCCTTCATCTCACACTGCGGTCTCTTCCAGTTTCGGGTGCTCCCCTTTGGGCTTTGCAACGCGCCCGCAACTTTTCAAAGACTCATGAACTCTGTACTTGCTGGCCTCATTTACAAGTCGTGTGCAGTCTACCTTGATGACATTGTTATTGCCTCACCTACCTTTGAACAGCACTTGGTGGATCTTGGGGAGGTCCTGCACAGACTTAAAGCTGCTGGCCTGTCTTTGAAACTCAAAAAGTGTCAGTTCTGCCTCAATGAGTTCACCTTCCTCGGCTACCGCATCACGTCGTCAGGTGTTAAACCGGATCTGAACAAGGTTAAGGCGGTCCAGGAGTTTAACACCCCCTCCACGGTGAAACACGTTCGACAGTTCCTTGGCCTGACTGGATATTATCGCCGCTTCATTCAGGATTACGCCCGCCATGCTGAACCTCTTCACGCTCTCATGAAGAAAGACATCGCATTTCACTGGGACGACAATTGCCAAAGAGCCATGGACATTTTGAAAAACCATATCACGTCGGCCCCTGTCCTGTCATTTACCGACTTCAAGCGCCCTTTTTCCATCCACACTGACGCATGTGACGTTGGTCTAGGTGCAGCTTTAATGCAAAAGGATGACGAGGGTCGTGAGTGTTATGGCTTTTGCTAGTCGCTCCCTTCACAAGGCTGAACTTCCATACTGCACTTCGGAGAAGGAGTGCCTTGCTGTGATATGGGCCCTGGAGCACTTTCGCCCATATGTTGAAGGTGTGCATGTCACTATCTTTACTGACCACAGCAGTCTCAAATGGCTTACGTCCCGTCAAAACCCCACTGGCCGGCTTGCCCGCTGGTCACTTCGTCTACAGGACTTTGACTTCACGATAGTGCACAAAGCTGGCATACACAACAAAGTGCCTGATGCGCTGTCTCGAAACCCCTTACCGCTGTCTTGTGGCAGTCTAACAAACCTCTTACCGGAACACGCGGTCATTGGCAGTTTAGACATTCGTGCCCTGCCCCCTGTCTTGTTAGCTGATCGTCCGCAATTGAGACAGCTACAGTTGGATGATCCAGTCGCAGGTCCGCTACTCAGGGACATTGAAGCAGACTCACAGAACTGCTCAGACAATGACAATGTGTTACTGTATGTTGTGTATGATTCTCTTCTGTATTACAAAGACTCTAAGTCCAAATGTGCTTTGCACCCTTTGAAAGAGCTAAAACTGTTTGCCCCTACTTCTATTAAAAATACCTTGCTGGACTATTACCATAACCACCCCACTGCAGGTCACCTTGGTGTTTCTAAGACTTTGGCAAGACTGCGTTTCAGGTTTTTCTGGCCCAAAATGGCCGCTGACGTAAAGCGCTATGTAACATTGTGCACAGTCTGCCAGTTCACTAAGCCATGTCAGAAGAAACCTGCAGGTTTTATGGTTCCCATTGTGCCT
The DNA here is from genome assembly GCF_900634775.1 of Gouania willdenowi. Taxonomy (NCBI): domain Eukaryota; kingdom Metazoa; phylum Chordata; class Actinopteri; order Blenniiformes; family Gobiesocidae; genus Gouania; species Gouania willdenowi. Next base: position 19,719,437 of record NC_041061.1, on the reverse strand, counting down.
AAAAAACCCTGGGAATATGTAGGTGTGGATTTTGTTGGCCCGCTGCCTCGCAGCCCAGCTGGGAATGCATACTTGATTGTGTTCATTGATTATTTGACTAAGTGGGTGGAAGTGTGTGCTGTTAGAGAAGCTACATCTCAGGTAGTGGCTGGTAAATTTGTTACTGACATTTTTGCTAGACACGGTGCCCCCACTTACCTGATTTCTGACAGGGGGTCTCCTTTTGTGAGTGAATTGTTTGAACATGTTGTTTCTGCCTTAGGCTCTGTACACAGACTCACTACAGCATACCACCCGCAGACTAACGCCACTGAACGTGTCAACCGCACTCTGAAAACTGCCATCCGCGCTTATGTAGGCGACAAACACACTTCATGGGACAAATACCTACCTCAGATTTGCTTTGCTCTCCATACTGCCCCACATGACAGTACTGGACTGAGTCCTTCCATGATGCTTTATGGTCGTGAGTTGGACACTCCGCTTGACCTTATCACACAACCACCCAGTGATGGTATTGATGAGCCGGGTGTACCTTACCCTGAGACAATTAGGGCCTCCTTACAGGAAGCTCATGACCATGCCAGAGCAGCACTTGACTATAGTCACGACAGACAGAAGCACTACTATGACTTGAGACGTCGGCATGCCACGTTTAGTGTTGGTGACCTTGTTAGAGTTAAGACACACCCAAGATCTGAAGCCCAGTCTAACTTCACAGCTAAGCTTGCACCTCTGTTTGAGGGTCCGCTGCGTGTGACTCAGAGGCTCAGTGATGTAAACTACAGACTTTCTTGGGTAGACTCTGGTGCGGATGCCGGTGTTTTTCATGTCGTTAATATGCAACCTTTCCATACTTGGGACTCTCTGACTTCCAATGGACACTCATTTTCCTGTCCTGCTGACAGTGGGACCTCTGAAGTTTTGGACAATGATGTTGCCCCACTTACAGACACTGATTCTGGCAATGATCCTTTTCCCTTTGGTTCACCAGACAATGGCTCTGTTGCTGATGTGGACACTGTTCCTACTGGACGTTATGACCTTAGGCCCCGTCGTTGCCCCAGGGTTACAACTGGTTGGTGTGACAAGAAGTGGACAAATGTTTTTCACACTGATAGACTTGATCTGAAGTGAGCTGCTTTCGAGTCAACTACAATGTTAGAGTTTATTACAGTGAACCCAAAAACAGTAGAGGAGACTGTTCAGCAGCTGAATCATCAACGTGTTGCCTTGACACAATACCCTCAAACTTCTTTAAAACTGTTGTAAAGTCAATTGTCACTGATTTGTGTCAGATAATTAACTGCTCATTCCAATCAGGCACCGTACCAAAATCCCTGAAAGTAGCTGCTGTGAAACCTCTGTTAAAAAAGAGAACACTGGATGCCTCTATACTGGCTAACTATAGACCAATCAGCAACCTTCCATTCATGGCCAAGATCATTGAGAAGGTGGTCTTCAACCAACTGAGTCAATTCTTAACATTCAACAAAATATTTGATAAATTTCAGTCAGGTTTTCGTTCTCATCACAGCACAGAAACTGCTCTGATCAAAGTGATCAATGACAAAAGGTTGAACACTGATTCAGGAAAAGTATCTGTTCTTATTCTGTTGGATCTAAGTGCTGCATTTGATACTGTAGATCATACAATTTTGCTGCACAGATTGCAAACATGGGTTGGACTAAATGGAAAAGTAATGCAATGGTTTAAGTCATACTTGGAGGAGCGAAGCTATTTTGTAAGCATTGGAAACTTTGAATCTGACAGATTACCAATGTCCTGTGGGGTTCCTCAGGGATCTGTTCTTGGACCTCTTCTGTTTAGCCTTTATATGCTTCCTTTAGGACAAATTTTACAGAACTGTAAGGTTGATTATCAGAGCTACGCAGATAACACACAACTATATCTATCACTGAACCCAGATGACTATGGTCCCATTGAGGTGTTGTGTGACTGTTTAGAAAAAGTAAACTGCTGGATGAGTGAAAACTTCCTTCAACTAAACCATGACAAGATGGAGGTGATTGTCTTTGGTAACAAGGAAAAGAGGACTACTGTCAGCAATTATCTTGAGTTTCGATCTTTAAAAGCTAAAGACCAAGTCAAAAACCTTGGTGTTCTGATTGACTCAGATCTTACATTCAGCAGTCAGATCAAATCTATCACAAAAACAGCCTTCTACCACCTAAAGAACATCTCCAGAGTGAAAGGTTTAATGACTCAGAAAGATCAGGAGAAACTGGTCCATGCTTTTATATCCAGCAGACTGGACTATTGTAATGGTCTTCTGACAGGAATCCCCCAAAAGAGCATCAAACAGCTACAGCTGGTGCAGAACGCTGCAGCTCGGGTCTTAACCAGAACAAAGAGATCAGAACACATTACTCCAGTTTTAAAGTCTTTACACTGGCTCCCAGTCAGCCTCAGAATAGACTTTAAAGTTCTGCTGCTGGTGTATAAATCTGTGAATGGGTTTGGTCCAGAATACATCAGTGACATGTTAGTCAGGTATGAACCCAGCAGGTCTCTCAGATCTATGGACACAGGTCAGATAGTGGAGCCCAGAGCTCACAGTAAACATGGTGATGCTGCTTTTAGTTGTTATGCTGCAAAGAAGTGGAACAAACTGCCAGCAGAGCTGAAGTCAGCATCCAATGTGAACATTTTTAAATCAAAGTTAAAGGCACTTTTTTTCTCTACTGCATATGATTGAGAGAGAGATTTTTAGTCATGTTGTTGATGTCATGATGATTTTATTGATGATTTTAATTGATTTTACTGATGATTTTAAATGTTCTTATTGATTTTAAACAATTGAATGTTTTATCATGTAAAGCACATTAGGTTGCCTTGAGTAAGAAATGCGCTATACAAATAAATTTGCCTTGCCTTGCCTTCGGTTGATATGGCTTCATATGACAATGTTGCACTACATTTTTATGTTATGACGTTGTAGGTGTTTTTATACGTTTTACTCAGCCATGTTTGGTGCTATTTGCTGATTGAAGTTTGCATTTCTGTTGTGAAAAAAAAAAAAAAAAAAATCCTCTGATTTTTTTGTTTTGCCAAGTGTTTGGGTCGGATTTTTATTTTTGTATGGTCTTTGCCCTGTGATTCTGCCTACCTTAACTGTGTTCTATGTATATGATGCTGTTTTGTGTGGTTGTGTCATCTTCAGCTGTGTACGGCTGGGGACAGCCGTTTTCTCACCAGGGGGGACTATGTAACAGTCACTTTTGATTGTATAACGCCCCAAGGTGGCGCCTCTTTTATTTTGGTATGTTTATTAGGTCACTCTTCTTCGTTTACTTCCTCTTTTTACTTTTAATGTCGTGGACATCGGCCGCGTGTACTCAGACCGATGTGCAATGTGACGAGTGGTGAAGCCCTCATATTTCTTTAGAATAAACAAGACCGTGTGGAAATCAAGAAGTCTTGCTCATTTTGCTATCCAGCAGCACACGTCCACGGCAAGTTACATCACCACGCGTTACAAAATGGATTTGAAAACAAAGGAGGAAACTGAGCCTATAAAGGTAAGATCAGTTTAATTTCTGGATCAATAAATGTCGTTCTGATTTTGTGGAGCTAGTCTTTATGTACATTAATATAAGTGTAAATAGATGCTTTTAATGTGTGAGACAATTTAGGACAGAGTATTTGTGTTTGTTTAAACTTTGTGTGTGTGTCTGTGTCCATCTGATCATATTTATCTCCATCACTTTCAGTTTTCCTTTTGATGAACATGACATTATCTAACTCTTCTTTTATTTCTTCTTCTTTAAGTCCATGCAGAGTGGACACGCCCCTCCCTGGACATTAAAACCATGAGCTGATCCTAGTTTCCATCATCTGTTCTAGACCCATCACTTCTACAGACAACAGACAAAATAAAACTCAGAGTCAACATGGGATGCACTTATTTATTGAAATGTATATTAAATGATTATTTAATTTTCTGTAATTTTTTTTTTAGGAGATGTTTTTAATTGTTTCAATAATTTAGAGACTGAAGGAACAGATTGTTATAATGCATAATAAAGGTGATTTACTTGAGTCATCACTAATTTCAGATTGTTTTTAAGTCTTTGTATAAAAATACTTTAACAGGACAACAATGATGTGCAGAACTGCAGTAATGTTGGCTTCATACAATAATAATAAAAACAACCACTGCACACACCACCAGAGAAGCTTCCAGTGAATAATTTACAAATAAAAAAAGTTCACTGATGGTGACATTGAGATCTCAATGTCACCATCAGTGAACTTTTTTTTTTTTTGTAAATTATTCACTGGAAGCTTAGATATTGTGTGACAAAGATATCAAAGTTTGTTGTTTTGAGAAGAGTCATATTTATGATTAAAAGTTATGATTGTATTATATTCTAAAGTTTAGGGTTATCTGGCTCGTCTTCCTTTCTTTCTGTTCACATCATAACTTTATATTTAGTTCTACAAAATGTGTTTACAGCTAATTTTACTGATTATTGTTACACATCATCCTGCATGTGCATTATATACAGTATAAATGTGTAGATATAACCAACTGTTGGAGAAATCATTTTATTAAATACAAAGCAAACGACATACAAACAGAAAAACAAAGGTAGAAATAGTGTATTTAAATTGTGAAATTAGTGAGTTGTTAAAGCGCTGAGGTGCAGTGGAGGGTCTTCTTCTGCAGAGACGTGATGATGAGGGGTCCGAGTAAAACCCAAAATTCCATGGTAATTTTGAGGGTATAAACATGCATATAAACACATTACTGGTTTATTAACCCATATAAACCAAAAAATATAGAAATGGGACATTTTACGGCTGTGTAATGTGTAACATATTACTGGTATTTTGAGAACAGGACACATGTAGATTTCTGAGCAATTCATTATAGTTGTGCAGGACTAACAGGAACTCCACATACTGATAATTGGTATTGCCACATGTGCACTAACACGACACGACCAAAGAAGAGAAATAAAATAAGATTAAAAATAAATAAATAGTTGCAACAATTTGCAGTCTTGTTCCAGGTTCTGCTGTCATAATATTTCCATCCTTGTACTTCCAATGTTTAAATGTTTTGTTTTTAAGGTTCATGTTACATTTTGCAAAAAGTTGCACTTTATTTCTGGCTTATTGTTTTTTGTTTGGAAAATTATTACCCTTTCTTTCAGACATTTCATTTATTTGGGCTTGTATTTGTGATGTTCTGTTTTTGGTTACATTTAGATGAATAAATTAATACACTACACTTTGCTCCCCAAGACACTGTTTGTTTTCATTCTACAGAGTTTGTGAGTATGTGTCCCAGAACATTGAAACACCATATATATATATTTATATTATTTATACATTAGCAGCAGTACAATGTCCAATTTCCATTTTTTTCTGGGTTATATAATAGCCAACCACATGTGTCCTGTCCACAAAATACCAGTAATATGTTACACATTTGCAGCAGTAAAATGTCCCATTTCCATATTTTCTGGTTTATATGGGTTAATATACCAGTAATATGTGTTTATATGTATATTTATACCCTCGGAAATACCCGGACCTGATGATGAGCTGCTACACTCCGTTACTGTCCCGCTGTCGGCTGAAAAAAGAGAAGTCCTGACGGTCATGTTGTCCTTTTCCTCCATGAGTTCTCTGTGGTGTTGTTCATATATATCAGGTAACGCCAACTCTGAACTTTTCATCGGATAACGAGCACTTCTGACACCGCTATCATTGTGGAATGCGGATGTTTATGTGCCGTAAAGCGTCGCGTGGTACCAACGTCATCACATTTTGCGCGCGAGTCGAGTTGTGCGTGCGCATGCGCGGCCAACTGTGCCAGTCTGGCACGCTGTTTGGACCACCTCTTCCAGCAGGACCATCGGGCCGTTAACCCCCCCTGCGGTGCAGTTCAGACGCAGGCCAGACAATGGCCCCCCATGGTTTCACACATGCACAGAGCTGGTTAGGAACGGCCCTGGTTGCCAGTGTGAGTACACTCTTAAACCCCTGGTCACCAACACTGTGTCCGTGGGCCCCAGGTAGCCCACATGGACCATGTGAGGTTCCCTCAGGCCTGTTCCAACAGCAGCACTATATACCAGTTAACTCCATCTAAAATCTGATTTACCAGGCTTCAAACTCACACAGATAAACTCAGATGTAGTCAGAGCCTTAATAGAGTTGATGAATACTGCTGCACTTGATGTTTTTGTATTAAATTAACTATAAATGTTTATTTTTACTGAAACATTGAGACAATTGTTTGAGTATCACAGATATGACTTAATTAAAGATGCTGCAGATTTGGGGTTTGATGTTTTTTTTTCTTCTAAGAAATACTTTTAAAACAGTAAGTGAAGTTTAATAAAACCTTGATTATTGTTCTATTGTAAGAACATTCTTTGGTGAGTAAAAGAGTAGTAAATGGTTAGTAAAAGAGATCATGATTCTTCCAATTAAATGTTTCAGAAGTGGTAATTTAAAAATTAAACAAAGGCATAAATTAAAGAGAAATAAAGTTTCACTGTTAAAACTAATTAAATAACTTTTTAAGTAGATCCAACATTTTCTTTATCTTTCCCTCTAATTCAAGTGAAACCGGGAAAATGTAGTGGTATTTCTGTGTATCAACTTCAAAGTAGCAAACTGTTTAAATGAGATTTATGGAGTGGAGGCAGACATGTTAAACGGTGGTAAAAAATGGTCCATAAGTGGCAAAAACATGGCAAGATAAGTGTAAAGTAACTGAAATGGGCCAAAAGCAGTGAAGAGTGACCAAAAAATGTAAAAATAGAGGAACCAGGAGGTATGTAATGGAAAAGGTTAGTGTAAATGGGCCAAATGTGGCAAACAATAGTGAAGAGACAAAATATTCCATAGAAACGTGAAAAAAGGGAATTTAATTAATTTGTCATTGAGAGGAAAAGTTGCCAAAACATTTTTAAGAAAGAAAAAAATTGGATTAGTGTCAAAAATAATTTGCAAAAATATACAAATATGAAAAAAATTTATATCTTGTCAAAAATAGCTAAAATCTGAAAGAAAAAAGTTTCAGAACTTTTTGAAAAAAGGACAAATGAAGTTGTAAAATGACCAAATGAAATAAGTAAAAAGGGATTAAAAAGTTTCCCTCAAGGTTTTCTGGTGGAATAATTAAAATTAAGACAAAGAGCCTCATGTTGAGCATCGCCTCTGTTTTTTTATATATTTATTTATATAATTAATGTGTTTACTGTTTGTTTTCTTGTAGTTCTCCTTGTTTTATCCATCAGATGTTGTGGATGAATAAAAAACTGCAAAGGAAGCAACATATAGAGCTGGTTTCTGATGCCCTCTGCTGGCTCTGACTGCTCTCTACCATCATTGATCACAGGATTTATTTATTCTATTATTTCTGTACTGATCTGTTTGCTTCAAAACAACTTATTTATGTTGAATGCAGTTACACCACCTAGTGGAAGAAAGCTTCATTACAGGTATGTTACTACGTAGCTACTATTTCTCATCCATTACATTTGACTGTTAAAAGTCTAATAAAAGGAGCAAAGTTGTTTTGCAATGTGCTCCATCCTATTCAATCATGTATTTTTAGTCATGCATAAAGATACAGCTTTACCTTCATGTATACCACACATATGAGTATTTAATTGTAATTGTACTATTTGTTCAAGCCTCACTGTGCTGCAGTAAAGTTGTCTCTATTTTAAACAAGTCTGAACAATTACTACAGCTACTATTATGTTTTAAACTCTGTCATGTCTAACATTTACATTGATAATGAATAAAATAATTACATGTAAAAATGAATAATGCATTTTTTAGTGAGCTTTGTTGACACTAAAGAAAAAAGACAAGGACAAGTAGTGTAATTACTAGAGTCATGTAAATGTGTGTAATTGCTAAATCGTATCAATAATTCATCTCTTCTGTGAATGTGTTTGACTGTTGTTGATGGATGTTAGAAATATATTTAATAAAAACCTGCAGAGTGACAAAATAAGGATAAATAAGAAGGCTGCAACTCTATTAAACTGTGGAGAAAATTAAATTGGGCAGATAATTTATCCATAATTCTATATGGGCTAAAACAGAACCTAAAATCACAGTATTTCACATTGATATAAAACATTACTTTAACATACTACAAGGTCACAAAAACAAGAAAGCAATAAAAACCTTACACATTTAAAATGTAATGCAGATTGTATCATACTGTATGTGGTTACAATAATACTACTAATAATAATTGTAATAATAATGGTTAAAATACAGCTTTAATTTGATACCACATTTGTGTGTTTTACTGATACACAGATTATGACTAAAATGTTGAGCTGTAACTAACAATTATTTTCATAATCAATTAATTGAATAAAATAATAATTTCAGCCTTTATTCATCCCATTGTGAATGTAGTGGCAGGTAACCCTAAGGTTAACTTCATTGTCTACACGTGTCCATATATCAGCAGTGAGAGACAGTTTGTGTTCATTTCATTTTAATTTCAGTTTCCTTGAAAATCTCTAAATATTTTCTCTCCATGAGTTTTGTAAAATGTGTCCTTGAGGGAAGAGTGTAATCTGGATTAAAGGTGAGGATTATTGTAGTGAAGCTTCATCTTCAACCATGATGTCAGTGACATCATGTTGAAGATGTTCTCAGTCTACACAGCTGCTCTCTGTGATTTACATGATGTTTATCATGAAGCCTGTCATTGTTTGTTTTCTAATCAAATGAGAAAGATAGTATAGTATGAGTCTGTATTATAGCACTATTTATAACAACTCAATGATAAACTTGTTTTATTTGCAGTATTTGGTTAAGGTTCAACTAAAGAGCAAAACACACACATACACTGATATATACGTATATATACACATATATATATTTGTATTTTTAAGAACAAGTACCTTAAAAATACTTCATCAAAGCAAATATGAGTAGATGTGATAAGTTACATGATGCAGCATAGGACTATATCGTAATATCGATATAGTTCATAACATTAAAAGTTTCTTCTGTAGAGCCACCAGTAGGCCTTTTTCTCCTCTGTCACACACGGGTTGACCAAACAACCCCTCCTCTCACTCACCTCTGCAGTGACAACATTTTGAGACAATCAAACGAAGAGTTAGTTTGTAAAAAAAAAAAAAAAAGAATAATGGTTAAATTATTTGGAAATATTTTGGCTTCAGAATGTCAGTGTGCGAGTGAGTGCGTGCGGTAGTGTGTGTGTGTGTGTGTGCTCTAGAGATCTGAGGTCTCTGTGCGTCGATAACGTAAACAGGACTCAAAACAACTGGTTACGTCACACTGCACGTTTATTGTACGCAGGGGAAGCTCAAACACTGCTTCTATGTCGTTTCAGACAGGACAGGAACAGAAAAGTAACATAAAGCTACGTCCATGCGCTCAGTACGGATCAGGAAAAAGACAGGATGACTGAACTCTGACTTAACGTTACCATGGGACCCTTAAAGGTACAATCCTCAGAAGGCTATCATTACAGCGTGTGTGTTAGTAATAGTAATTGTTATATTATAATACTTTGGATAATAGTATCTGATAAATTCACATGTATCAGTAATAATAAATAAATAATTGATAGGTAATTGTAATAATTTAAAAAAAAAACTGTACAGCACTTTGGTCAGCTGAAGTTGTTAATAAAGGTCCCTGTGTGACATTTGGCTCTAACTGACTTACCTTATCATTTTTTGTTTCTAAAGAAAGATTGTTTTGGAATATAGAGCAAATAAATGAATCTAAATTAATTTTATTGTATTTTCATTGATTGTGTTTATTAAAATAATGTTGTGCAAATAAATTGTAGTTGAAGGTTATTTTGTCACATATGGTTATGTTGAACTGAATTAATAAATCACACAATATTTAGCATTAGTGGAATGAAGAGCTGTTCTGGGTTTGGTGCTGGATGGATTCTTGATTCTAAATGACTCTTCAAGCATTTCTGCAGACTGTGCAATGTAATATTTTCATACACTTTATCAATTATATGTTCTCTTTTAAACTTAGCCTGTCTAACATTTTAACTAGAATAATTACATGTAAAAATGAATAATGCCTGGTTAAATTTGCTTTAGCATTTAAAACACAAGGAGAAGTGTTAAAGTAATGTAAATGCAGTTATTGTTAAAACTTCAATAAAAAATAAACATTTAAATACATTTCATGTAGGAATCACCCTGTGTCCTGTGTAGGGATTAGCACCTGCAGATCATTGTGTCCCTGTACAGGATTAAGCAGGTAATGAATATAATTGAGGATTGGAAAAAAAAAACACAAATATAATACAGATATACTTTATTAGATAGGTGTTCAATAAACAACATGCTGGTTATAATGAAGTTAGACTGAATGATGCAAACAATAAAAACCAACTCCAACAGCAACAAAAAATAAATACCATCAGTTTTAAGTCAACAAACAATTAAGAAAATAATTCACAGATAAAGGTTTATAAGCAATAGGATCGCGAAGTGGGAGGCCGAACTCTCAATCACCCCGAGCACTGATTTCTGGGCAGAAATTTGTTGTAATACTTTTAAGATGACAAAAAACACAAACCTTCAGCTAATTCAATACAAGGTCCTCCACAGATCCCACATTACCCAACAGAAAATGCATAAAATGGGCTTCTCAGCAACAGACATCTGCTCTCAGTGCACCCAGAATACAGCGGATTCCTATTTACATGCCTTATGGCTTTGCTCCCCAGTTCAACACTTTTGGATTCTAATCACTGAAAAACTGTCCTCCATTTTGGACTACAGAATTCCTTTATCTCCAAATCTTTGTTTGATTGGAGACCTGACAATGCTTCAACCTCCAGCAAACCAATCACAATCAATCCTTGCGGCACTAGCCATAGCAAAAAAAACAATATTACTAAATTGGAAAGACAAAAAATCCTTAAACATAAACCAATGGCAAAATCTCCTCACAGAATTTATTTCCATGGAAAAGATGTCTGCTCTCAGAAAACAAAAAAAAATAACGTGCTTTGAGGAGCGTTGGACTCCTTTTTTAATTGCATTAAATCTAAATTTTTAAAAGCCTGATGATCTAGCCTGCAAGCGACTGCCAGCACCACTCTTTACTAACGCACTAGCCCAACTGTAGGCCGGGGCCGCCTTGGGCCTCTGGGGTGGTCTTGGTCAGGATGGCTGGGGTGGGTTGCCGGGGTGCCTTGTTGCCTCAGCACGGGTGTGCATTCCTTCTGGGTGTTCACGGGGTCCCGGGGCTGTTTGATTTGGCGCCGTTGCCCCTTGCATGCGCATCTGGTTGGTCTCTGGGGCTGGGGCCCTGCGTGCTCCCCTGCCGCTCCTTCCCCTTGCTCCCTGTCCCCCTGTCTCGTCCTCCCCCCCTCCTCCTCCTTTGCTCTTGTGCCCGCCATCCTGTGGGGTTGGGTTTGGGGGGCTCCCGTTGGCCTGGGGCACTGGTGGGGGGGCTGTGGCTCCCGCCTGGGGGGCGGGCCGTGCCGGGTGGGTTGGCTGGGGGGTGGTCTCGTTGGGGGGCCTGGGGTGGTGGGGTCCTTGGCTCCGGTCCGGGGGGATCCGGGGTGGGGGTAGCTTTGGGGGTGGCTGCTGCCCGGGGTCGGCGATTGCCTCCTGGGTTGCTGGGTGGCGGGGTGTGGCTGTGGGTTGCTCCGTCGGCCCTTGCGGGTCCTTGGCTTGGCTCCCTGGGGCGCACCTTTGCTAGGGATGTCGCTTGCGCGACGAGCCAGGCGGGGCCCCCTCGGGGGCTTTTTGTACGACCGCAATGGCCGGGGTGTGGACGTTATGGCTAGGGGGTGGGGTGAGGGGTACTATGGGGCCTCCCCGGGGGTCGTATTGGGCGGGTGTGCGGGGGCGCGGCGCGTGGTTCCTCGCCCGGTGGATCCGCGTTGGGATTGGCTGGTCTGCTGGCTGGGTGCACCGGGCGCCGTGGGCGCGATTCTGGGGCGGGGGTGCCCCGGGGGCGGATCCTTGGGCTACGTGTCCGGGGAGGTGCTCTCCGGCCATCTGCCCGGGGACCGGCCGCGGCTCGTGGCGGCGCTGCGCAGCCTTGGGCGGGGCGGGGCTGGTGGCCTTGGGCCCGCTGTTGTTCGGGGTGTGCTGGCGTCGGGGGGGTGTCTCGTGCCGGTGCGTGGGTCGTCGGGGATTGCCTCCGTGGGGGGGGGGGGGGCTCTATTGGCGCCGTTGGTGTGGGGGGGCGGTTCCGGGCTGGGGGTGCTTCGGTACTCTGGCTTGCCGGTCCGTGGCTGGCGGGATGGCCCTGCTTGGCGGTGGATGGCGTCCTCTCTCGTCGGGGGGGCCGGGGCCGCCTCCCGGTGGAGAGTGTTGTATCGTGGCGCCGGGTGGGCCTGTGCTGGCCCTGGTGCGGGCATGGGCCTCCCCCCTGCTCGGCCGCTCCCCTTGGTGGCGGGGTGGCGTTGCTACGGGCCGGCGGGCGGCGGGGGTCGCCCCCTGGGGCGCCGGGGGATGTTGTTGGTGCCTGGCTGTGCCCGGGGGTGGGGGGTGTCGCCGTGCTCCGCGGGGCCGGCGCGGTCTGGGGGGGGTACCGTGGGGGGGGGGCTCCGGCTGTGCTGTTCCGGGGCCCGCAGTGCCACTTGCCCGTCTGCGCCATCTACCCTCTCGCGTGGCCCGCCACGCGGACGGGCCCGGCTCACACTGGACAGGCCTTCTACATGTTCACTTCACCCCACTCCCAGCTGGTCTGGCTCACTCAGAAAATGCACCACACACCAATACCCAACCCTTGGGGGGCTGGATGGTGGGGCTGGGGGTGGAGGGGGCAGCCACCTGTGTTACTATGTAGTGGCATGGGGGCGGCCCTCCCACCTCTAGTTGCCCTACTAATCCCTCCAATTTTAATCGCATCTCAACATGTCACCCCCCGGAGGGTGTATCATCATTTACACCCTCCGGCCTATTACACCACATACACATAAATCCACAGAGGCTGGAGGGGGAGCACCGCTCCCCTCCATCCCCCTTCTTTTAATTACACCCCATACATTCACCAAACACACACATTCACACAGGGGATCGGGAAGTGCCTCTCCATTGGGGAATGGAGAGGCACCATAACAGGGTGGTGGGTTGGTACACATATTTGGGCCTCTCCGGTGGGGGCCTGGCCCCTCTGTTGGTGGCTGGGCCACTGCATAGAGTAAAAGCACATCAAGATGGTGCGGTCGGGCGTGGCGGTGGGTCTCGGGGGGGCTTTGCCGGGGTCTCTCCTTGCGGGGTCTTTCTGGGCTGTGTCGGCCGGGTGGGGCGCGGGGGTGCCTCTCCCCCTTGGGTGTGGCTTGGTGCTTGCTTTGTCTCCTGGTGGCCTTGGGGGCGGGCCCCGCGGTGTGCGGGCCCGGGGCGGCCTGCCTCGCCGGTTTGGGGGGTGGGTGTGCTGGGGGGGTGCTGGTGTCCTCACCGGGGTTGGGGCAGGGTTGTTTGGCGCCTCGGGATGATGCTGTTTACTGGGGGGGCGGCGTTAGCTGTTCCGATGGTTGAGGTTGCTTCCGGCCGCCTGGTGGGTATGTCCTGCCATCTGCGGACTGGTGGGTGGGTCCGGGGCATCTTTGGCTGGGGGCTGCTGTCCCGCGCTGGATGTGTGCCGTTGGGGTGCCTCCGTCCCCGCGGTGGGGGTCGCCGGTTGCTCGCGGGCCGGCGGGGGGCGCTGCCCTGTGGCTTGCGCTGTCCTGGGGGCGGCGGGCCCTGGGCTGCTGGCCTTGTGCCGTCTGGGGCTGTGCGGTCCTGCTGGGCTGTGGCCGGGACCTGGGCTGGGGTGGGGGGCGCGTCCCGGGGGGCTTGGCCCGGGGGCTTGCCCTTGGGGGGTCCTGGTCCCTGGGGGTGCTCCTGGGGCCCGGGGTGCTTGGCCGGCTGGCCGGGCCGGTCCTGGCGGGGGTCTTCTGGGGCGGGTGGCGCGTGCCGCGCCCTTGCATACCTTCTGGTGCGGCCCCTGCTTGGGCGGTCCCCCGTGAGGCAGAGTGTCGGGGTTAAATTAGGGGGCCACATCCCGGCGGGGCGGTCTGGCTTGGCCTCTGGAGGGGGCCCTGGCTTTAAAGAACTGAAGCTCGTGGCGCGGGCGGCATCAGCATCTGGGGCGCCCGGGGGGGCTAGGTTGGGGTGCCTGGGGACCGACGGGGGGACTCCCAGCGGCCCCCTGGTGCCTATGCGGCTTGGGGTGTGGTCGTTCGCCCTGGGCGGGCTGCTCCTGGTGCTCCATCCATTCCGGGTCCTCCTGGCCTGGGGTCGGGTCCTTGCTGGCTCTGGGCTCACCGGCGGGGGCCCGCCGGCTGCCCGTTCGGCGTGGCTCTGGTCGTCTGCTGGGCGTGGGCTTTGGCTCCTCCGCTGGGGTCTCGGGCGGGGGGCTCTCTGGGCCCTCCCCTCGGGGGGCTGGGCGCGGGGGTGTGGGTGGTGGTGGGGGGGTGGGGGGCTGGGGGGCCTGGGGGTTGGGGGTTGGAGTCGGTGGCGTGGTGCGCTGGGTCCTTGGCTCCTTGGGGGCTTTTCGGGTGTGTATGGGGGGGGCAATGGCAGCCTCTCGGCTTGGGACCTTGGGGGCGCTCGGGGGGCTGCTTGGCCGTGGGGTGGTCGCCGGGGGCCCCTAGATCTTTAACTCTTTCTGCTGGCCCGACTGCTTCTTCGGGCCCGGGGGCGGCTTATGGGTTTTGCAGTAGCGGCTCTTGGAATCACATTTGTCATGGACGCACTGGCCTCGGGCTGTGGGATAACACTCATACTGGGCTCAACCATAGACACGTTGTTCCCAAATACCTGTTTTATGTAACTTCCACTCACTTCCTCCTCTGCTCACAGCCACCATCATTATTCCTAAGCCGCACACTGGTCACCAGACTGGCTTGATAACACAACAATAAGCACAATATACACAACCACAATTTCACATCACATCACTTGAAACTTATTGATTATTCCCCACCCATTCGTTTTCCTATCTTGTATCCCTCCTCCCTGTTAACTCCCCCCCCCCACCCCCCTCACCCTGGTGAAACACTGCCCTCTCTCTTTTACATCCTCCCTTTAATAAAGTATTTACCCTTCCCTAGGGAGGGCTGGTGATGGTCACAATTATGCAATGAAATAAATTTATTTATTTAATTGCAATAATAAAATATGCATTGCTGTTAAAAGATTGCACTTCTTGTAGTGTTAACCTTCAACAGCATGTGCAAACAAGGAGAAAAAAAAAAAAAAAAAAAAAAAAAAGCAATAGGATTGATTATAAAGCTGATTCTGTAAATATAAGATGCCTAACCAAGATAACCAAGAGTGCTGATTGTATGAACAAAATAGACATTTTCAAACTCTTAACTTTTTAATGGAAAAAAGGGCATTTTCTACAAACAAATTCAATATAAGATGTTGTTCCAATGTAACACTCTAATAAAGTTGCTCCAATGGACTTTTATTTTGTAAACCAGAAGTTCCCACTGAAACGGTTGTACTTGAGGTAGCTTGCTGACTGTGAATAAGTACATATGAGGCACGAACAAAACGCTGGAATAAAAAGAACTAAAGGACAACACGGACTGAATTATTCTTAGTTAGCCAGACATAACAGTTCGAACACTGAGCAGGTGAAGATGATTAAAGCTGTAAACATTCTCACAGAGCAACCGCTGCGCTACATGAAACATGGACGAAGCTTTACAGGCACAGCAAAGTTAAACAATTTGCGTTGTTTTTTGGCGGTGTTTGTGGTGATTTAGGCAGAGTTTAATGCAGCCAGGACAGGGCGGTGCATCTAATAAGTGGTCCCTGGAAACAGTTCCTCATAAAAAAATGTCCCACGGTGACGACATTTAATGCCGATTCTGTCCATTTCCACGTTTAGCCGTTTTCATAGGTCGATTCCGTGAATCCGTCTGCGATTCCGTTAACGTGGATTTTATAGGGCCCTATAGGTGCTGCATTTCACACTGTGAACCATAACATTGTGTTACACAAATTGCAAATGTGGGTTGGACTAAATGGAAAATTAATGCAATATTTTAAGTCCTACTTGGAGGAGTAAAGTTATTTTGTAAGTGTTGGAAACTATGAATCTGACAGATTAACAACGTCCTGTGTGTTCCTCAGGGCTCTGTGTAAAATGTAAACCTTTTTGTAAATGGCTGAACATTGTGCGTATATTTATGTTCATATGTTATGTTATATAAGCCTTAGTCCTGGTAAAAGTGCATCTTTCGAATGTTTGTCAATATGAAATCATTTCAACAATTTGTCTTATTTTTGCAAAATCAGTTTAACAAATGGTAACATTTGCACTAAAACAAAGGACAACTATGGAATCTGGTTAATATGCCCTGATTATTTATTTATTTAACAAAGCCTCTGCAGGACACTGATTATTTACCAAGATTGTGTGTGGCTCGCTCTCTGTTTGTGCCACTCCTGTATATGTTTTTGAATGAATAAACTTTTTATTCAACTTTTTTTATCAGCAAATAGTACTTGAGCTTTGCTTTTCTGTAGATTTCATTGCTTAATAAACACCAAACGTTGCTCCTTCCTGTGTCTGAGGTAACTACCACTGTAGTTAACATGGAAATTGTAGCAGCTTTCTTGTAACACTGAACAAAGTTTCATCACATTCCCTCAATGGACCAGCAGCATTATTTTAGCTGTAATATTTTAGCCTTTATTCATATTAGGCTTGAAAAAACAAAGACTAAACCTTTGACAGTCTGATCAGAGATGATGTCATATCCACCTTCTTTGATTTACTGCTGATGGCAAAAATAAAACCAGTGTTGACACAGCCTAACTTTAAAGCCTCTGTGGGGATTAGCCAGTCCTCCATTATATGCATTCAGAAATTCCATCATGCTACTGCATGTCTTTAACAGGTACAGGGACGTTTGGCTACATCGTTTGGCTACATCGCTCTGACATCTGTGGTCATGAAGTCCTTTGAACGTCTCATGCTCTCCCACATCAAGGACATCACCGACCCCCACCTGGACCCCTTGCAGTTTGCCTATAAATCCAACAGGTCTGTAGACGATGCTGTAAACCTGGCTCTCCACTTCATCCTCCAGCACCTGGACTCCCCAGGCTCCTACGTCAGGATCCTGTTTGTGGACTTCAGCTCTGCTTTCAACACTATAATCCCAGCTCTCCTTCAGGACAAGCTTTCCCAGCTGAACGTGCCAGACTCCACCTGCAAGTGGATCACAGACTTCCTGTCTGACAGGAAGCAGCACGTGAAGCTGGGAAAAAACATCTCTGCTCCCCGGACCATCAGCACTGGATCTCCTCAGGGCTGTGTTCTTTCTCCTCTGCTCTTCCCCCTGTACACCAACAGCTACACCTCCTCTCACCAGTCGGTCAAACTCCTGAAGTTTGCAGACGACACGACCATCATCGGTCTCATCTCTGATGGAGACAAGTCTGACTACAGGTGGGAGACAGACCGGCTGGTGTCCTGGTGCAGCCAGAACAACCTGGAGCTCAATGCTTTAAAGACAGTGGAGATGATAGCAGACTTCAGGAAGAACCCAACCCCCCTCACCCTGGGAGACTCTACAGTGAGCTCTGTGGAGTACTTCTGCTTCCTGGGGACCATCATCACTCAGGACCTCAAGTGGGAGCTGAACATCAGCTCACTTATCAAAAAAGCTCAGCAGAGGATGTACTTCCTGCGGCAGCTGAAGAAGTTCAGTCTGCCAACAAAGATGATGGTGAACTTCTACAGCTCCATCATCCAGTCCATCCTCTGCTCCTCCATCACCATCTGATACTCTGATACGCTGCAGCTACTGCCAAGGACAAGGCCAGACTGCAGCGTATCATCCACTCTGCAGAGAAGGTCATCGGCTGCAATCTGCCCTCCCTCCAGGACCTGTACGCCTCCAGGATTTTGAGGCGTGCAGGAAAGATTGTGGCCGACTCCTCCCACCCCGGTCATAAACTGTTTCAATCTCTCCCTTCTGGAAGGAGGTTTCGGTCCATCAGGACCAGAACCTCCAGACACAAAAACAGCTTCTTTCCCTCTGCCACCATCCACATGAACACACCCCAAGTCACCCACTGAACCGCCCCCCCCCCACCCGATCACCACCTCCATGATGACATTATCTGCTGCACTGTATATATATTTATATTTATTCTTTATTCTCTTTCTATCCTTTATTTATCCCTCATCCTTTATATTTATCATTAATTTATTATTGTTGCTGGGTTGTTCTTTGTTTTTTTTTTTTTTTTATTTCTTTTTGTTGTTTGTTTTGTGCACCAACTACCAAGACAAATTCCTTGTACTGTCCTTAAAACTGTACATGGCCATTAAAAACATTTCTGATTCTGATTTCAATCAATCAATCAATCAATATTTTATTTGTATAGCGCCAAATCATAACCAATGGTATCTCAAGACACTTTACAGTAGAGCAGTCTTAAGGACGGACTCTTCATTTTATGGATACACACATATGCATATATACGTATATACACGTATATATACTGTAGGAGGATGAGTTATTATCAATGGGTTATATGACTAAGAATATTAATTATGATTATTAATATTACTTCAGATTTTGCGGGGTGCCGCTCCTTTTAACAGGAGAAATATGTCTAAGTTTTTGGACTAAACTCATCAATGTGAAACCAGGGGAAAGTGAATTCTAACAGCAACATCTACACCATAATCACAGCTTTAATGAATCAGAGGAATCAAAGATTATGTTTAACCTTTTATTCAAAAGTCAACAATTAACACAGTCAAAATATCAATTGAAATGGGATAATTAAATCATGATAAAATGCATTTCTAGGCTAATAAAAGTGAGGATTATATGTAATAAAGTGAAATCACTATTCTAGAAGAATGCTAATCTACTAAATATTGAATAAAAATGCAGGATACATATTCGAATAGTAAGATCATAAAATCAAAGAGAGCTCATAAAACAAAGAGAGGAAGACAGACAGGGAAGACGAACAGACATGAATGAGATGAACTGTGTGTGGAACATGTTGAGTGTGTGTGTAAGTGTGTAGTTATGGAAGTATGTATGTGATCTATTGTGGAGGAAGTTTGCTGATGAAAGTTCATTCAGGTACCTTAAAGATGATGTCAGGATTGGACCTGGAGGTGCTGTTTGAAGCAATGCAGCGGGACGTGTCACCGTTGAGTTCTGTTGCGTTTCAACAGAGAATAGCCCCTTCAGCCGTTCCAGGCGGTTCTGGCCTTCACAGCTGGGTTAGAGAATGGCTCGTGGCTTGCCACAGTGGGTCGCGGGCCGGGCTTGTTTTTCGGCTGTTACGCACGTCACTAGATGCTGGATTCGTCCGAACCAAGCAGCGGTTGATTCCAAAAATCTAACTGTTTCAACTACAGATAAAATGAAATGAATGAAAAGGTGGGGAAGGGAAACGCGTTGTATGAAACGCCAGCGTCCCAAAATTAAAGTTAGGAGCGGCTTTCTTCCTTTTAAAAGCTTATCTTTGGAACTTGCCTCCCAAGAAGGAAATTTCGTTGATTGGTTTAAATTTGCCAGCATCTCAGCTGGCGGCCTTTGGGTGTGTCTGGGGTGTGTGTTTATGTGAGGCAAAGCCAGGGCCCCCTCCAAGGGCCAAGCCAGACCGCCCCGCCGGGATGTGGCCCCCTATTCCGGCCCCCGACACCCTGCCTCACGGGGCACTGCCCAAGCAGGGGCCGTACCAGTAGGTACGCAAGGGCGCGGCACGCGCCACCCGCCCCGAAAGACCCCCGCCAGGACCGGCCCGGCCAGCAGGCCAAGCACCCCAGGCCCCAGGAGCACCCCCCGGGACCAGGACCCCCCAAGGGCAAGCCCCCCGGGACGCACCCCCCACCCCCGCCCAGGACCCGGCCACAGCCCAGCCGGACCGCACAGCCCCGGACAGCCCAATGCCAGCAGCCCAGGGCCCGCCGCCCCCCGGACAGCGCCAGCCACGGCGCAGCGCCCCCCACCGGCCGGTGAGCAACCGGCGATCCCCACCGCGGGGACGGAGGCACCCCAATGGCACACATCAAGTGCGGGACAGCAGCCCCCAGCCAAAGATGCCCCGGACCCACCCACCAGTCCGCAAATGGCCGGACAGACCCACCAGGCGGCCGACAGCAATCTCCACCACCGGAACAGCTAGCGCCACCCCCCAGTAAACAGCATCACTCCGAGGCGCCAAGCAACCCCGTCCCAACCCCGGCGAGGACACCAGCACACCCCCAGCACACCCACCCCCCAAACTGGCGAGGCAGGCCGCCCCGGGTCCGCACACCGCGGGGCCCGCCCCCAAGGCCACCAGGAGACGAAACAAGCACCCAGCCACACCCAAGGGGAGGAAGCACCCCCGCGCCCCACCAGGCCGACACCGCCTGGAAAGACCCCACAAGGAGAGACCCCAGCAAAGCCCCCCCGAGACCCACCGCCACGCCCGACCGCACCATCCTGATGTATTTTTACTCTAAGCAGTGGCTCGGCCACCAACAGAGGAGCCAGGCCCCCACCGGAGAGGACGTGCCATTACATCACATATAAATATTCAGAGTATCAGTCAGAATAAAAAGCGCATTAATCTACTCTATTACATAAGTCAAAGTTTCAGAGATGAATCTTTTTTCAATTTCATTTGATTTCTTTTTATTTATTCTGTCATGGTAAAGTGCACAATTTTTCACAAAAAATATTAAACTTCATTACATTCTCTTGAATTAAACAAAAGCTGATAAAGATGTGGAGCAGACGTTTTCTGAGACATCAGTGGGGAATTTTGGTTTTGTACAGCAGCAGAATTAAATTGTTAGGTTATAATTTGTAACTCTAACAGCCACAGATCTCTGATTTATCTTGTCAGTGAGCAAAGTTAAAACTATTAAGAGACAGCTGTCATTAAAAAATCCAATTTTTTAAATAATTTGTATTAATGCTTCAGTATAATATATACAGTATAGTCCTGAATAAAGGACTTGAATTTTAAAATACCTTTAGATCTATAGACTTTAATGAATTAATTTATTATTTTAATTTATGAAGAAGCAAAATAATGTTTACACTTTATTTCATACAAACAAATCTCGAGCAAATTAAAAGTAAATGTTAAATTATTAATGATCAAAACAAATGCATCACTGCCTCTTAAATCATTCTTATTTTAACTTGTGTGTTGTTCACAGACACTAATTCATTGTTAATACACATTAACATATTTAGAGGTGGTTTGGTGTTGAATGGACTTTTTTTTAGTCTAAATCACTCTTAAAACATATCTGTGGAATCCTTTTATGGTTTTTTTCACACCATATTTATTCTGTTTTAAACTGTACCTTTGTCTAACAATTACAATATTAAATACTTGAATAATTACACGTAAAAATTAATAACGCATGATTGATTGAACTTCATCTTTTAAAGAATTTGCTAAATAAATGTTAGTGCATATAATTGCTAAAAATAAACTTATTTGAAGAACCATCCTGCTTCCTGTGTAGAGTTTGGCACCTGCAGATTCTTGTGACCATTACATAATTAGTTAGGTTTTAAGTATGATGGAGGATTAGGGGTACAAAAGTGCAAATATAATCAATAAGGATATATTTTATTGAATAGCTAATCAATAAAT
Source organism: Gouania willdenowi (assembly GCF_900634775.1). Lineage (NCBI taxonomy): Eukaryota > Metazoa > Chordata > Actinopteri > Blenniiformes > Gobiesocidae > Gouania > Gouania willdenowi. The sequence continues at coordinate 19,697,816 of NC_041061.1, read as the reverse complement.
GGCATGCTCATTATAATTACGTTACATGAATGATGCAAACATTAAACACAAACTCAAACAACACCGAAAAAATCCCATCAGTTCTAAGTCAACAAATAAAAACGTTTCCCGATAAAAATTTATGAGCAATAGGATTGTAAATATAAGATACATAACATGTGAAACAGTGCTGATTGCAAAATAAAGATAATCAAAATTATGAATCAAAGATAACAAATATTGAAAATCAAATATCTTATTGACAATTCTCAGTTTGGTTTAATTTCAAATCAAGACCATCACTACAGTTTTACTAATAGTCTTTTTCTTGTGTGGGAAGCTTTTATAAAATGTACAAATATATTAGTAACCAAATAAGTCATTGGGCAGATCTACAAATTCAGTATTTTCAAAATCTTTAACTACTTTGTCGACCAAACCAGACACACCTTAAAGTGGTAGAGCTCAGACCACACCTTGTAAAAAGGACCCTCAAAACATTTCTTTATGAATTTATCTACCAAAACATTGATTGAGATTCACTCATCTTCAAGGGACGACACCTGGTCTTGATGTGGTGTTTTTTTGTGGTTGTAAATCTGGATCCTTGAGTTTAAATGACTCTTTAAGACTTTCTTCTGCCTGTTTGTATGAAATGCTTTTCCAGCCATTTGGTATTTCAGCAGGTTTTGCATCATATTTCGTAGCAAATTCTTGATTGTACTTTGTCATGACATATTTCCAGTAGTCTGATGCCTCCAGACTCACATCAGGAGAAATTTTCCAGTCTGGGAAAATCTTCTTGTAATCCTTGTAAGGGTGATATTGGTTATTTGTTTGATGGCAACGGAATTTTTTATCACTGATCACAGAAGAAGAGCAGATGTCAGTGACAAGTTTCTGTGTGGCAACCCTCCTGTATGTACCCAGACCTTGTGGCCGATGCAAAGATGCCCAGTGTTCAGTGTGAGCTTTTCCTCCTGCATCGCAGGGTGTTGCACAGAACGGACACTGTTTTCTACATCCAATCACTCTGGTGAAAAGCTCATTCTGGGGCTTCATGTGAAGATTCTTTAACTTAGTTTGGATGTTTGTGTTTTGAAACTTGTCCTTCAAATCTTGTTTTATGTCCTTCAAACACTTTGTGATTGAATCCGCAAATTGCTCCTGGTTTGCGTTGTTCAAGATCATAAAAGCACCAAGAGCATCTTGGGAAATGACTAGTGTAGCTGCAAGTTCTTTGCAGATATTTTCAACAAGTGACTTTACATTTTCATTTTTGTTCTTTGAAACATTTTTGATGGCATCTTCAATGCTACTGATGATTGATTCAAGAAGTTGTTCCTCAAACTCAGAAAGTTTGGAGCAGGTTGAAAAATGTTTCTCTATTTGTTGGAGAATCCAGGACTTTACATAATGTTCATATTCTGTGTTGTACATATGATATTCAAGAACAATTTCCCTTGAAAGCAAATCCAGTAAAATTGAATACTGAAAGTTGATTCTTGTGCTAAACTCCTCACATTTCAGCATCTCGTCAGTGATATTGAGGCCCAGTAGACGATTGACACGGTCTTCCACAGCAGGCTTCAGACATTTATCTGCAAACTCTTCAGCCTTCTTCTGACACTGGTCCCGTTTATGGAAGACATCTTTGAAATCTGCACAAAACTTTTCCTTATTTTTCGTCAAACATTTGTATGGATCATTGGTTTGAAGAAAACTCTGATGCAGTTCCTGAAATGTTTTAGCTGCAAATCCACAGATGTGCTGTTTCAGATAAACTTCAAACTCAATGTCTGTCTTAACATTTTTGTCATTTTGTAGACGTTCATCAATGATGTTCAATATCTCCTGAATGTAGGCATCGTCGTAGTCACTTTTTTTGGCAATTTTCTCATTTATAGACATTTTGCAAACTTCAATGATGCTGTCTGCTCTCTGTTGTAAAGCTGATATCTGGTCTTGTGCGTTAAACAATGTGTACATTTTATGTGTTATTTTCCTGACAGCTCCTTCAGGTTTGTATATGAATGGTTCCTGCCCACAATCTTGAAGTCTTTTCTGACCCAGCAGTTCATTTGCATGGCTCCTTTTATTTGACAGATTGGTTCTGAGGCAATGGGAGACCTTGGTATAAACATTTGTGGGCTTTTGTTCAAAATAGGTAAATTTATTCAGAGTTTCTTTCCACATCTTGTCAAATTCTTTGTCCAATTTTTGGTCAGTCATTTGGTGTTTCGTCTGTCGACATTCATCATTCAGTGCACACACTGCTTTTTCAATTTCTTTGGTGTGGTTTTCCTTAATCTGGTCAATTTCCACCATTCCCTGTCTAGTCTCTGCTGCTGCTGAGAGCTGATAAAGGACAGAGTTTTCCAATTCTCGTCGAAGACCCTTTGCACTGTTTTCAAAATCTGCTCTATGTCCTTCCACCAGGTGGACATGACCCTCAGTTTGACTGAAGTACGTTGTTAGGTTATCCAGAAGTTTTTTCTCCCATTGGCAAAGCACTGTGATAGCTTCAGTTTTCAGACTTGAGTGTAATTCATTCATGCCAATAGTTTGAGATTCTGAATCAACATTTCCAAAGTTGGATATTTTTGTCTCTGCACTTGTGCCCCAGATGTACATTTCTTTTTTGAACTCCCATTCCCATTTGTTGAACTCTGTACAAAGTCTCATGTAGGCGTCGACTACAAGGCTGTTTCTGAAGCTAAATATGAAGTTTTCATGCTTTACTGCATTCCACAAGCTTCTCATCCACTCTTTGAAGTCATTGATATCATTCTTTGAATAATTACACTTTCCCAGGAGTTGAATGATGTTTTTCTTTAGCTCATATACAGCTTCACTGTACCCTGCATTAACTGGAGCCATTGGTGGGTTTCCATTCCAGAGTCCAGGAATGTAGCAGTTCCCAGTGTCTGGATCGTAGTCCATCACATCAGTGAAGGTCTTGAATTCTTCTTTCTTTTCCATTCGAGCTGCTGCCTGGGTCATCTTATTTAGCTGTTGTAGGAGCAATTTCCGGTCTCGTAAGTTCTTCTCATGGGCTGACACATCAGACACATTCTGGTGAACAAAGTGACATTTCGGCTTCTTTCCCACTTCCTTCATTCTGAGAAATGCATGCACCACTATTTGAAGGATGTCCTTCACTTCAGTTAAATTCTCCATTGCAATGTTTACAATAGTTAAATCACTCAGCCCCACAACAAGTGTTGCAAGCTCATTGTCATGTTCATTGCTATCGTCTAGTTGTGCAAGCTCAGGTGACTTTAGGCCCTCAGTGTCAATGATCACAATAAAGTCACAGTTTAGGACTCTCTTGAACTCTTCATGGACTTTGATGAGCAACATGAAGGCTCCTCGAGTGCATCGACCACTGTTGACTGCAAACTGCACTCCAAACATGGTGTTAAGGAGAGTGGACTTTCCTGTGCTCTGAACTCCAAGTACTGTGATCACCAGGATTTTGTTCTTTGGAGAAACCATTTCATTAAGCTGAGAGAGAACATCACTGACCCATTGAAGGGGTATGTTGGATGCATCTCCATCCACAAGTTCAAAAGGAAATCCATCCAGTAACAACTGTGCACACAGTCCAGGTAAATGATTCAGTTGTTGTCTGGATAGATCTGTTTCTGGAAGGAACCGTGAAGCTTCATAGATCTGACCCATTTCACGAAAAAAATGTTCAATCCCGAGTGAACTGTTGGTCAGTTGTTGGTCAAGTTGTTTGATCTCCTCTTTGTTTTCAGAGCTTTTCCATTTTTTTTTGTAGTGTTCCCTGAGTCCAGACAGTTTAATGCGAGACATATTATCAAGGTTTATCCTCATCCACTTCAGGAAGTAGCTCCTTTCATTTTGCTGCAACGATAACGCATTGATAAAGCACATCAAAGTATTTGACATATAATAGGAGTTTTGTTTTTCTCGAAGTTTTTCTTTCTTTTCTTTTAAGTCATCTTTATACTTTTCTATGTTTTCAGAACCAAGCTTTCGAAGGCGAAACTCTTCTTTCTCTAGACTTGTCAGTTCCTTCCATATTTGTCCTTGTAATGGAAGCTGCTGTTCTTTGAATTTCAAAGGGTCTTGAATCTCTGCAGTGATGGCATCAGCATGTTGTTTTGCTGTTTGACATTCAGGAGAGTCTTCATCGACCCAGATTCCCAGTTCATGGGCATTGTCAGCCATCTGCTCGATACTCATCTTTCTCTTTGACTTGGAAATCACTTCACTGACTGCTGCCCTCAAAAAATTAACAAAATCTACATTATTTACATCTTTATTCCGAATGATAATGTTGTTTTTAGTTAGACCTAACTTCCTTGACACTTCTTTTAGAGTGGTGGCTTTAATCTGTGTGTTCGTATTGTTAACCACCAAAAAAATCTGGGTCTTGTCGGTTTGGGTCGACAGCAGATTACATTTAGCATCTAACTTGTCAAGAAACACAAAAACTGCTGCAGATGTTTGACACAAGAATGCATATTGTGTTTCAAAAGATTCAATGTCCCCACGAAGGTTAGCCACTGCCACTGGTTGACTGAAAATATCAATGTTTTTGTTGCCACAAGGAAGGTACCAAGTAATTTCAGTCAACCCATTGGATATTCTGCGTGGACTGTCACCACATTCCATGTTGTGGTGAACAAATATGTTGTGGTACTGCTTTGAGTTACTCAGCAGCTTGTTCAGGGTCTCTGACTTTGACAGGGAGCACTCACCCAGTCTCACAAAGGAGACCATTGGTAGATTAGAGAGGACTATTCTTTCTTCAGTGAAACCCTTGGACTCTGAAAGAGCTTCAGGTCTATACTGCTTTACAATGTCTCTCATAGCCCACAGCATCAATGTGCACTGTTGACTGTCACAACTGGGAAGCAGCAGAGGCACAGAAAACTGACACATTGACATTTTTAGAGCCATTTGCTGCTGAACAAACCCATCAGAACACAGAAAGAGAGCAGTGATCACATCTAAAGGATTCACCATGTCTTCTGAATTAGAGATTTCAAGTAGGTTTTCAAAATCAATTTCTGTGGTCTCTGAAACATCATCACTGTTGGATCTTAACTGTTTCATATGTTTTATATTCCTTGCTGTCACATTAACCATCATTAATTTCTTCATAAAATACCATGGAAGGTCTGATTTACTTTTCTCTGGTTCTTCGTTTAATGTCTTGTCATCAATTTGAAGTATTTTGCTGAGTGATAGCTTCTCTTTGCTGTGCTGTTCCAAACCAAGATCCTTCATAACGGTCATCAGGTTTGTCTCTAAAAATAAAAAAAATAATAAAAAAATATGAGGCAATAATATATACATTTTAACTAATGTTTCTTCTACTTAAAGAGTAACTATACTCCAAACTCACTTTTTTCTGATGAGTAAATATATATTTGGGTATTAAGTAGTGCTGTTTATTAATCCTTGACCCAATCTTCACATTTAGTAAAAGTATTTTCATTTAGCGTATTTTGTTGTAAAATGTCAGTCACTGCCCTCTCAGTGTTGAATTCTGCTATTGGCTGAGACGGATTATTTTGACTATCGCGCGTCCCCAACTTTCACTGTTGGCCCCGCCCCTCCTATAAAAGCTAATCAACGCCCACAGTGAGCGGAATCTTTGTAATCTTTATTTACTTTACTATCGTAATTTTCAACGTTTTGTGACGTCAGATGAACTGTCAGTTTGCAAATGATTTGTCCAAAACACACAATGGTTGATTTCTAGAGTAGTAAACTTGAAAAATGTTGCCCTTAATGGCAATGAATTTAAGCACGAGTTGTAGATAGAAATTTCACCTCTTACATCATTTAACACCTTTCTGTGACTACCATTATGAATAGGTGTTGTGACGAATTCTGTGCCGGACGTATTAAAAACATCTCCAATATTAAAGGGGTCGATCCATGTCTTAGGCACACTAAACATTTTTTGTTTGATCAGATTAATACTTTTTGAGATATGGCCAATTTAGTGAGGAGGTATGTGTCGATTTTTGCGCTTTCTAATTTTTCTTCCATTTTCAGCTTCCAATATCTCAAAAACTACACCACATAGGAAACTGAAATTGTGGATAGTAATAGATCTCTTAGAATATACAATGTGCTTAGTATCAGGAGCTAATCAGATCAGGTGATAAATTACACTTACTATGAACTGTTTTAGATACATTTGTATCTTTAGTTTAATGATGTACAATGGAGTTACTGTTATGTGAAAGTCTTGATAGATTTGGCTTCTGTGTGAATATCATTTAATTCCAAGAAGATTAAAATAAAGTTTATTAAACCATTGGCGTCACTGTAAACAGAGGACGGAAATGCAACTTTGAGTAGACAAGTTATCCATTTCTTGTTTTATTTTCTGACATTTTTTTCATGTTCAGATTCAGGATATTTCCACTTGTAATAATTGCACATTGTCACTTTCTTTCAATGTGTTCAGTTGTGTTGGGCTAAACATGACATGATCCATCTAAAGAAAACGTATTAACGCACTAAACAAAAACAAAAAAAAACATGGAAAATTTAGATTACTTTTTTTTTTTTTTTTTACATTGACACGAAAAAAAAACTTTAAAAATGTGTTTGTATTGATGTCAGTGACACTGATTAAAAATCACACAGTGCTGCTTTGTGGCCTGTGTGATGTTTGCACATTCATGTCAGAACAGTGACATCTATTGGATCTGGGATGTAACATCAGTTACAGTTTCAGTGAGTTTGTCAACATGTGTTTCAGACAATAAACCTGATACTGTAAAGTACGTCATTGTGAGTCTGGTCTATAACAAATAATACAGACATTGCAGCCTGCTGTCTCACTTTATAGGAAACCAATTATTTTGCAACCACTGCAAATTAAATGTAGACAATTCTGCATGTTTAAACTGAATAAAACCAAGCTGACCTTTAACATCTGTAGCAATGACTTGACTGTCAGCATCACTGGTAGAAGATGGAGGTAAAAGAGGATGCTTTGGGTCTTCAACATGAAGATTAGCAGAGGAATCTCTCGCGCTGACTTCCTTCAGAGATGTGACACAAAATTACATTTTATACAGTGAGAAAACTGGTAACATTTTGTAACATGTTTAAAGAAGCTGTTTACCTCTGTTGTAGCAGGAAATTGGGCCTTTGAACCTTTATCCTTATCTGAACATGAAATAAATTTCATAATTAAAATCCATTGAAAACCCAATTTTTTCAAAAGGTGTAATGTGGATAAAAATTATTTGGCTTTGAAAATCCCCCCCATTTTTGCCATCTCAGATTTTCAGTTTTGTCCTACTTTTCAGATACGATCATTCTATCCAGATACCACAAGATCAGGATTACAGAATTAAGATTATCTGTTGAGTTTACATTATTATGACACCAAACACTGTTCAACAACCAGTACAGATTAAAGTTAAGAAATAATTCATGTTTAAACTGAATATTAGAAGTTGACCTTTAATATCTGCAGTATTCTCTTGATTGTCAGTATCACAGGTAAATGACTGAGGTAATAAAGGATCCTTTTGGTCTTCAGAGTCAAAATTAGCAGAAGAATCTCCAGCATCGACTTCCTTCAGAGACGTGTGACAAAAATGTATTGATTTAACTTCCATACAGTGAGAAAAAAGGCAACAGTTTGTAACATGTTCAAATATGATATTTACCTCTGTTTTGTTGGGAGGGTTGAAAGCCACATTTTCAACGTTTTCTGAACATGAAATAAGAAAATATTAATCAAATATCCTTAAACTGTCCAAAGATCCAACAACTGATTTTCATCTTCTAGGTAATCAGTGACCAATCAGATCAGGTGATAAATTACACTCACTATAAATTGTTGAAGATACATTTGTGTCTTTAGTTTGATGATGAACAATGGAGTTACTGTTATGTGAAAGTCTTGATAGATTTGGCTTCCTTGTGAATATTTAAAAAAGGTTCATTAAACCCTTTGTGTCACTGTAGACAAGAGATGGAAATACATCTTTGAGCAGACAAATTATGCATTTCTTGTTAACTTTTCCAATATTTTTTCATGTTCAGTTTCAGGATAATTCCACTTGTAATAATTGCACATCATTGTCTTTCAATGTGTTTAGTTGTGCTGGGCTGAACATGACATGATCCATCTAAAGGAAACATTATATTAACTAATGAAACTAAAACAAATGGAGAAACATTTAAATATAAACTTCATATATGTATAATATTTTACATTGAAGACTGGCAGTAAAACTTTAAAAATGTGTGTTTGTATTGATGTCAGTGACACTGTTTAAAAAGCACACAGTGCTGCTTTGTGGCCTGTGTGATGTTTGCACATTCATGTCAGAACAGTGACATCTATTGGATCTGGGAGGTAACATCAGTTACAGTTTCAGTGAGTTTGTCAACATGTCCTTCAGACAATAAACCTGCTACTGTAAAGTACGTCATTGTGAGTCTGATCTATAATAAATAATACACAGACATTACAGCCTGATGTGTCTCACTTGATAAGAAACCAAATATTTAACAACCACTGCAAATTAAATGTAGACAATTCTGCATGTTTAAACTGAATAAAACCAAGCTGACCTTTAACATCTGGAGCAATGACTTGACTGTCAGCATCACTGGTAGAAGATGGAGGTAAAAGAGGATCATTTGGGTCTTCAACATGAAGATCAGCAGAAGAATCTCCAGTGCTGAATCCCTTCAGAGACATGTGACAAAATTATCTTTTGTACAAAAATGTATTGAATTATCTTCCATACAATGAGAAAAAGGCAACAGTTTGTAACATGTTCAAATATGATATTTACCTCTGTTTTGTTGGGAGGGTTGAAAGCCACATTTTCAATGTTTTCTGAAGATGAAATAAGAAAATATTAATCAAATATCCTTAAACTGTCCAACGATCAAATAACTGATTTATATCTTCTTGGTAATCAGTGACCAATCAGATCAGGTGATAAATTACACTCACTATAAATTGTTCAAAAAAATAATCTTTGTCTTTAGTTTGATGATGTACAATGGAGTTACTGTTATGTGAAAGTCTTAATAGATTTTGTCTGTGTGAATATTATTTATTTCTAAGAAGATGTTCATGTTCAGATTCAGGATAATTCCACTTGTGATAATTGCACATTATAATTTTCTTTCAATGTGTTCAGTTGTGCTGGGCTGAACATGACATGATCCATCTCAAGGAAATATTATATTAACTAATCAAATTAAAAAGAAGACGGACAAACTTTAGATTTTTTTTGTTTTACATTGAAGACATGCAGAAAATCTTCAAAAATGTGTTTGTATTGATGTCAGTGACACTGTTTCAAAAGCATATAGTGCTGCTTTGTGACCTGCTGTCTTTCTTGTTTAAAAAAAAAAAAAAAAAATTTTAACAACCGCTGCAAATTGAAGTTAGACAATTCTGCATGTTTAAAACCAAGTTGATCTTTAACACCTGCAGCAATATCTTGACTGTCACCATTATTGGTAGAAGATGGAGGTAAAACAGGATCCTTTGGGTCTTCAACATGACAATTAGCAGAGGAATTTTCAGCGCTGACCTCCTTCATAGATGTGTGACAACACCAGGCACAGGCTACACCCATCCAAGAACATGGGCCTAAACAAAACCCCTGCAATAGAAGAGTTGGATGAGATAAGAAAAGCATTTGAATTTTTATCAGACGATACAATATGTCTGTAATAGTGAATGAACAAAAGTAGTTAATCAAGCTAATGGATCAGGTCAGGAAGCTCTCTGTTGAAAATGCTGAAGAAGACAAAAATATTTCTGATTTAGAGAGGAGAATTGATGATCTGGAGCAGTGTTCCCACATGAATGATGTGGTCAACAGTGGGCTGAAAATGAAGCCCAGGTCATATGCCAAGGCAGTGACCACCAACAATGGAGGTGAGCCCAGTGAAATGGAAGTTTATTCTACTGAACAAGTGGCAGCCTTCTTGGTGTCCAAAGAGATTCCTCTGGACATGAACGATATTGAGACATACCACCCTCTTCCAAGGAGGAAGGACAACAACACGTCTGCTATGATTTTGCGATTATTCAACAGGAAGAAAAAAAACTGACCTGCTTTAACATGGAAAGAAGCTGAAGGGGAAAAATGTTTGTGAATGACAACTTGAGATGAAATGCTGAAATTGCACAAAAAGCCAGATACCTGAGGAAACATTGTCAACTTGGTAATTTGGAACATTAATCATTTAAACCCAATTGTTAAAATGTACAGGACTTTGAAAGTATTATTGATTCTGATATGAACTTTTTCATTTATAATGATATCAACTGTTATTACACAGAAAATCACTATGAAAGTAGAAATAAAAAATGACAGTTTTCAATCATTCACATTAAAGCCAGAAGTTTATATGCAAATTTCACACAAATTAGTTATTTGGGGCGATTTAAACACTGTTGTAGGATTGTTGCTATTACTGAAATCTGGATTAAAGATACAGTCCTTAACTTTTATAAAAGTGACTTTTTGTCATATTTGCTGAAGCTGTCCCTTTGTAAGGAAAGTCTTACATAAAACTATTAGTTCGTGTGAATAAAAAAACAGGTTCATTGAGGCTCGCCTGCTGCTCCTGCTGCTTTTGGTAGATTGCCAGAATGCATCACTACCGAGGAAAAAGAACCAATCAAAGCCAGGATTGTGTTTAATGGACTGTCTGACAGCTGTTGCTCACATGATGAATTCATGTTGGGTGTGGGATACATATGTATGTGTATATACGTATATATGCATATGTGTGTATCCATAAAATGAAGAGTCCGTCCTTAAGACTGCTCTACTGTAAAGTGTCTTGAGATACAATTGGTTATGATTTGGCACTATACAAAAAAAAGATTGATTGTTTGATTGATTGACAGCCCCCATTTGCCGTGGCCAAAACACAGCAATGCTCATAGCAAGGTAGTGCCTGGAGCGCTGTCTTATTTTACAGTGTATGGTCTGGAGGAGTAGAAGTAGGAATTGGTGACTTTTCTGCTTGAAAGGTAATTACTGCTGCTTGATTTACTTTGATTTGTGATTGTTACACTAGAATTCTGTAGTGCATGTGTTCATGTGCACGCTGCTCTCACTGCAGCCTCTGTGTGGGCTGCTGAGTGACATTGTGTTGTTGCTGCTGCTGCTGATAGATTGGTATGTACACATTAAAAGAGAGAAGCGCTGCAGTAATAGGCTTTTAACGGTGCATGTTATTTTACAGTGATGTTGCTGTTGGGCTAATGTTAGCTTGTTAGCTCCTCTGAGGGAGGGATTTTGGAAGCAGGGCAAAAGAGCGGCAGAGAAGGAGGGGAAAGGAGGGATCTGAAAGTTATGGACTACACTTTTAATCTGAATAAGGATGTGAATTTAGAACTTCAGGATTTGTGACTTTCATGTAGATCGGCAAAACAAGTGTAGGAGGATGAGTTAATAATGGGTTGTATAAATAAGAATATTAATTATGATTATTAATATTACTTCAATTTTTGCGGGGTGCCACTCCATTTAACAGGAGAAATGTCTAATATTTTCAGACTAAACCCATTCATTTGAAACCAAGGAAAGGTGAATTCGAACAGCAACATCTACACCATAATCACAGCTTCAATGAATCAGAGGAATCAAAGATAACGTTTAACCTTTTATTCAAAATTCAACAATTAACACAGTAAAAATATTAATTGAAATGGTATAATTAAATCATGATAAAATGCATTTCTAGGCTAATAAAGTGAGGATTATATGTAATAAAGTGAAATCACTATTCTAGGAGAATGCTAGTCTACTAAATATTGAATAAAAATGCAGGATACATATTCGAATAAGATCATAAAATCAAAGAATAAAATCAAAGAGAGCTCATAAAACAAAGAGAGGAAGACAGACAGGGAAGACGAACAAACATGAATGAGATGAACTGTGTGTGGAGCATGTTGAGAGTGTATGTACAGTATGTAAGTGTTAAGTTATGGAAGTATGGATGTGAGCTATAGTGGATCAAGCTTGCTGATCAGAGTTCGTTCAGGTACCTTGAAGATGATGTCAGGGTTAGACCTGGAGGTGCTGTTTGAAGCAATGCAGCAGGACGTGCCACCATTGAGTTCTGTTGCGTTTCAACAGAGTATAGCCCCTTCAGCCGTTCCAGGCGGTTCTGGCCTTCACAGCTGGGTTAGAGAATGGCTCGTGGCTTGCCACAGTGGGTCGCGGGCCGGGCTTGTTTTTTGGCTGTTACGCACGTCACTAGATGCTGGATTCGTCCGAACCAAGCAGCGGTTGATTCCAAAAATCTAACTGTTTCAACTACAGATAAAATGAAATGAATGAAAAGGTGGGGAAGGGAAACGCGTTGAGCATGAAACGCCAGCGTCCCAAAACTGATATTTTGGGCGGTTTTCTTCCTTTTAAAAGGTTACCTTTGAGACTCGCCTCCCAAGAAGGAAACTTCGTTGATTGGTTTAAAGTTGCCAGCATCTCAGCTGGCTGCCTTTGGGTGTGTCTGGGGTGTGTGTTTATGTGAGACAAAGACAAACAGGAGGGATGATTCCTAGATTTACACATAAACCATAATAATGAGTTCAGCATATTCAAATAATCTTTTCGACATCATATCTTGAAAAATCATGTATTATGAAAGAGTTTAATTCCAAACACGACTGGAAAATAGCCTAGTATTACTTTAGGAATCATTTAATGAATCTTAATTGTAATTACTCATAAACATAAATGTCAAAAATCATGTTATGCCTCTTCTTTACTATATGGTTGCAAAGGATACCTTAAACTAACTTTTTTGATGTTTTCTCATATTTAAGGCAGTTTTTAAATGATGAAACACTTAAAATAGCATTCTGTGGATATAAAATTATCTGAAAAGAGTGGAAGAGGACAGACAATATTTGCAATTTCAATTTCTGCAGAAACCATTCCAATAATGTTTTCATTTGTAACTTTTCAAACATAATATAGTTTCTTTGTTCTCACTTCTTCATTGGGACACATCTCAGAGAAGAGGCCTGGAAAGTGTCCTTCTGTGACATTTCACCACAGGGGTCAGTGGGACAGTTCTGTGATCTTACAGTATCCTAAAGGTATCTGTTTGTAAAGGAGGGAGAAGACAGATGTTCTTCCCCCGTGTGGAGTCGTAAAAAGAGTTCATACTGAACACTTCAAAGTTTTGGGCCAGTCTTTTCGGCTACGTTATTGGGTTCAAAGGCCGCATAGTGGGGTTAGCTATGCACCTCAAAGTTGCTGGGGCAGTTATTTTGTTAACAGTATGTCATAAAGAAACAGGCTCCTTGGTTAATTCCTGTTTGAGAGAGGGTTTTTAGGCTTGATGTGGTTTGGTTCCCTACACAAGAATGGTGGCTGTGTCGCTCGATATGGGGTCTATTCTCCCGTCTGGACTTAGGCACTTTTTTATGCTCCTGCAGTTACGCACCTCTCTCTGCTATGCATAAATTCACTAAAAAGCGGTCTGAAACAAAGGAGGCGGGCTGGGGCATGAGGTTATTTTTTGGGGGCTGTCTGTAAATCACGGAACATGGAGTTTTCCCAATGCTTGTAAATGTAATTGAAATACGTAAAAATGATAAAGTAAACTTTTAATTTGAAACGCCTGCATTGATAAACAAGGTAACAGGTTGATTTGATCAGATTATTGATCAGATTATTGCACTGTGAAGATCGACTGCATTCTTCTGCCCGAGTCACACTTAAAATCTCTCCTTTTTTCCCCCTCATACTACAACAAATTTACAAGTTTGTGTGGAAAACTTGATTTCATTAACTTTTTCATCCCTGCATTTAGAAATGATCAGCGCATTAGCATCATCTGTCACCAATATGTACCTGCTTTAAAGCGTGACAGAGTGTGATGCGCTGCAGGTTCCAGGGAATAACCTCGCACAGTGTCCTGAGATGTGAGCAGTGAAACAAAATCATTGGCTTCCTATGTAATATAGTTTTAAATATAAATTGTTTAATGCTTTGTGGAGCTGATGTGAGCGAGTTCAAGTTGAGCCTCATTTAATAATGTGTGAGAACAGTTTCTGGTATCCATCCTCTCATGTGCATTTCACCAACCTCCACATATGACAGCTTGTTTCATTAAAATTTACTCTGTAGAAGATCAAACTGTGGCTTAACGTTGGACATAATATGAAAATAGTTGGACATCACTGTGGCAACGTGAACAGAAGTCTGCGTTTGTCAGAGTTTTAATTAATCAAGCAGCAGCAGTAGGTGAGGTACAACTCGGATGTTCACAGCTGCAGCTCCACAACGCACGAGTCCATGTGGCTTAAAACGCACTATTTAATTCTTGAACCGTGACAGATGGCATTGTCTGAATTCGAACCGTAAATCCTGTCCCCCACTCTGATAATCCCTCCCAGTCTCCTCCTCTCACGGAAGTGCCCGAAATCATGCACAAGAGCTGCACGACCGGTAAAACATCTTCGCTATGCAAAAGGATGCACACAAAATATAGGAAAATTGAACATTAAATTACCTGTCGAGAAGGAAAACAGCCACTTGTGCGTCCAAAGTTAGGAATATCTGTTGATTTATCCAAGGCATTTGACACTATAGATCATGAAATTCTACTCAGGAAATTGGAGCGGTATGGTGTCAGAGGTATGGCTTTGGATTGGGTGAAGAGTTTTTTGAGTAAAAGAAAGCGATTCTTTAGTTTCGAGGCACATTGTTCAAATTCATTAAATGTTACTTGTGGAGTTCCCGAGGGATCTGTATTGGGTCAAAAAATGTTTATTCTCTACATTAATGATTGATGTAAAGTGTCTACATTATTGAAACTGACACTGTTTACTGATGACACAAATCTTTTTTTCCTCTTGCTCTGATCTACAACAATTAATAAGTGATGTTACAAATGATTTCAGTAAAATAACAACTTGGTTTTCTATTAACAAACTATCCTTTAATATAGACAAAACAAAAATTAAGTGTTTTGGAACTAGGCTAAATAATGTGGAAATTGGAGTTTCTCTTGATGGAAATCACATTAAACAAGTTGTAAGAGACC
This sequence comes from Gouania willdenowi, assembly GCF_900634775.1. Lineage (NCBI taxonomy): Eukaryota > Metazoa > Chordata > Actinopteri > Blenniiformes > Gobiesocidae > Gouania > Gouania willdenowi. The sequence goes on along the minus strand of NC_041061.1, from coordinate 19,682,771 downwards.
AAACCACATCAAGCTAAAGACTATCTTCTTAGCAGGAATTAACCAAAGAGCCTGTTTTTCTTTATCACGAACTGTTTACACAATAACTGCCCCCGCAACTTTGAGGTGCATGGCAAACCCCACTATGTGCCCTTTTGAACCCAATAACGTAGCCGCAAAGGCTGGCCCAACTCTTTGAAGTACTCAGTACGAACTCCTTTTTACGACTCCCCACGGGGGAAGAACGTCCCTCGTCTCCCTCCTTCACAAACAGATACTTTGGGATGCTGTAAGATCAAAGAGCTGTCCCAACGATCCTTTGACCCCCTGTGGTGAGATGTCACAGAGGGACAATTTCCAGGCTCCTTCTCTGAACTGCACCACAGTGAAAAAGGGAGAACAAAGAAATTGTATTATGTATAAAAAGTTACAAATGAAAACATTATTGAAATGATTCCTACAGAAATTGAAATTGCAAATGTTGTCTGTCTTATTCCACTCGTTTCATGTAATTTAATACCCACAGAATGCTATTTTAAATGTTTCATCATTTAAAAAGTGCTTAAACATACCAGAAAACGTCACAAAAGCTAGTTTGAGGTATCTATGGAAACCATATAGTTAAGAAGAGGAATGACATGATTTTTGACATTTATGTTTGAGTAATTACAAGTAAAAGTCATTACCAGTTCCTAAAGTGAAACTATGCTATTTTCCAGTCGTGTTTGGTATCAATCTCTTTCGTTATACATGATATTTCAAGATATGATGTTGAAAAGATGTTTAGAAATATGTAGAATTAATTATTAGGCATTCTTCTATGTTTAGGATCATCCCTTTGTCGTCTGTCTCTTATCTCACATACACACACCCGAGACACACCCACAAGCTGAAAGCAGGGACATTGACCAATCACCGATATGATCTCAGAAGCATCAATCAAGACACCTCCTCCAAAAGGGCGTCTCCAAATCCCCTTTAAAAAAAAGACGCGCGACCAGAACTTTAGTTTTGGACGCGGGCGTTCATACTCAACACGTTTCCCTCCCCATCTTTTCATTTATTTTTAGTTGAAACAGTTAGATTTTTGGAACCAGCAACTGCTTGGTTCGGACGAATCCAGCATCTAGTGACGTGCGTAACAGCCGACCTAAGCCCGGCCTGCGACCCACTGTGGTATGCCACGAGCCACTCTCTAAGCCAGCTGCGAAGGCCAAGACCACCTGGAACGGCTGAGGGGGCTATTCTCTGTTGAAACGCAACAGAGAGCAACGGTGGCACGTCCTCCTGCATTCCTACAAACAGAACCTCCAGGTCCAACCAGACCGCACCTCAAGGTATGGACCAGTGAACAATGGACCAGCAGAACTGACTCACTTAAACTACAATACAACCTCATTCAATACATCCTCATACTTACACTACACCCAGTTCATCTCATTCATGTTTGTTCGTCTCCCCTGTCTGTCTTCCTCTCCTTGTTTTATGAGCTCTGTTTATGATTTTATGATCTTATTATTCGAATATGTATCCTGCATTCTTATTCAATATTTAGTAGATTAGCACTCTCTTAGAATAGTGATTTCACTTTATTACATATAATCCTCACTTTTATTAGCCTAGAAATGCATTTTATCATGATTCAATTATCCCATTTCAATTGATATTTTAACTGTGTTAATTGTTGACTTTTGAATAAGAGGTTAAACATAATCTTTGATTCCTCTGATTCATTAAAGCTGTGAATATGGTGTAGATTTGCTGTAGAATTAACTTTCCCCTGGTTTCACATTGATGAGTTTAGTCTAAAAACTTAGACATATTTCTCCTGTTAAAAGGAGTGGCACCCCGCAATATTTGAAGTAATATTAATAATCATAATTAATATTCTTAGTTATATAACCCATTAATAATAACTCATCCTCCTACAAAGTAAACAAAACTACATTTCTCGGCGTTATACGAGACAAACAAATTATTTGGCAACCGCATATAAAATATGTTAAAAAGATTTCAAAAGGTACAGCTGTACCCAACAGAGCAAGACAAGTTTTAAATTATATCGCACACCAAACACTTTATTGTTTAATAGTACTACCATATCTCACTTACTGTGTAGAAATTTCGGGAAATAACTACAAAACAAGATTACAACCATGAGTTTCACTTTAAAAATGAGCAATATGTTACGTCCATAATACAGGATATTTGGAACACAAGGAGCCACTATTCAATAAATCTAAATTATTAACTATTAGCAAAATCTGTAGCTTTTCAAACAAGTAAAATAGCGTTTAAAGCACAACAAAAACTTCTCCCTAAAAATATTCAGAAGCTGTTTATTGAAAAAGCTGTATAACTATAACTTCAGAGACAAAATTAACTTTCGGTCACTACACACACAGACAACAAAAAAAAAGCTTTTGTGTGTCAGTAAGTGGTACCAGGTTGTGGAACAGTTTGTGTTGAAATAAAAACATGTCTGAATTTAAAGCAATTTAAAACTAAATACACAAAGTTTATCTTCTCTAAGCACAAGTGTTAAAAGAATAAAATTGTAAACAGGTGTTTATATACTTGTGTACGTGTGGACAGATGAATGTATAGTGGATCACATGAATTGTATAATTATATAGATATATATCAATGAATTATGTGTGTATATATTAGAGTGTAAATAGTATATTATATGATTATATGTATAGTACTAGATGTTACAAGGGTTAGGATCATATAAGTATATACTTCCTCCTACTCCTTTTCAAACAAGTGTAGGCTTCATAAGCAGGATTTTTGTACCATTTGTTCTCTCTTTGCCTTGTTTGATTCATTTAGCTTTTTTTTTTTTATAAAAAAGAATCAAATTAAATCAAATCAAACACAAATATATTGAAAACCTTGTATACAGGGCAAAAACTTTTGAAACATGTTAAAAGATGCTATTTACCTCTGTTGTAGCATGGAATCGGGCCGTTGAACCTTCGTCCTTATCTGAACATAAGAGAAAAAAATCATAAATAAAATTATTTGAAAATCTGCACCAGGGCCATTTTTTAAGTGTAATTTTTAAGTGTAATCTGGATGAAAATGATCTGGTTTTGAAAATCCCCCCTTTTTTGCTATCTCAGATTATAAGACTTTGTGGAGGCTTTTCAGATAGGATCATTCTATCCAGATACGGCAATAAACCCGCGACTGTGAAGTACGTTGTTGTGAGTCTGATCTATAATAAATAATGCACAGACATTACAGCCTGTTGTGTCTCACTTGATAGGAAACAAAATTTTTTGCAACCAATGCAAATTAAATGTAAATAATTCTGCATGTTTAAACTGAATAAAACCAAGCTGACCTTTAACATCTGTAGCAATGACTTGACCGTCAGCATCACTGGTAGAAGATGGAGGTAAAAGAGGATCATTTGGGTCTTCAACATGAAGATTAGCAGAGGAATCTCCAGCACTGACTCCCTTCATAGATGTGTGACACAAATATATAGAATTACCTTTTATACAGGGAGAAAACTGGTAACATTTTGTGACATGTTTAAAGAAGCTGTTTACCTCTGTTGTAACAGGAAATCTGACCATTAAACCTTCATTCTTATCTGAACAAAAGAGAAAAATTATAAAATTACCCTCCCTAAGGAAGGTTGAAAAGAACCTACTAAATGGAGAATATAAAAAGAGAGGGCAGTGTTACATTTTGGTGAGGGGAAAGAAACAGGGAAGAGGGAGTTAGGGTGGGAGAATGGAAAGGGTGGGTAAGAGTCAATAATTTTGTTAAAAGTGTAATGTGATGCTGCAGTTGTGCATATTGTGTTGTTGGGCGTAATCTATTAAGCCATTCTGGTGAAAAATGTGGAAAACCTAGTGTGTTGTTTAATCATTGTACATCTGCCTGTGGGAGTGGTGGCCCTGATAGGTTTTGGTTGTCTCTTAGCATATATGGATCGAGTTTTCTCTAATTCCTTCAGACACTACTCCTGTCTTACCTGTCTGCCTCCTCCTTACCTATGCACTTGGGTCCTCGTCCTCCAAACTCCTTACCACACGTCCTTGACTCAAGACCTGATGAAGAATCATCTTCTAATTCCTTTTTATTAAAAAAAGAAGAAAAAAAAGGGAGAGAGGAGGGAAAGGTGTTTCAGAGAAAGAGGAAAAACTGAATGTACATTTATGATAAAAAAAAATACAACAGAATTTTTTTTACCATTGTTGTGGTTGTAGACCGTCGTATTTATTTTGTTTTATTCAGTATTTCAAACCGCTTCTTTCTGAAAATAGCAGGAGATTAGCATTTACTACTTTATTCCAGTGTACGGTCCGTCGGAAACACTTCCGTTGTGGCCGGTTTGCATTTGTGTTTGTTTCTGTAAATGCATTCACCTGACACTTCCCAGCCACCGTATAAAAGCACCAAGAGCATCTTGGGAAATTACTAGTTTAGCTGCAAGTTTATGACACATATCTTCAACAAATAACTTCAAGTTTTCTTTTTTTTCCTTTAAGGACTTTTGAATGGCATCCTCGATGTTGTTGATGCTTGTTGCAAGAACTCGCTCCTCAAACTCAGAAAGTTTGGAACTGCTTGACAAATGTTTCTCTATTTGTTGGAAAATCCAGGTTTTTGTATAGCTGTCATAACACATGGTGTAGTTATAATAGTGTGTACATTTTTTTTTTACACATCTCTGCACCATCGCGTGGCAGTTGGGGACAGTGCCTCTGGATTAGCAGACCGGGGTGGTGGTCCCTCTCTTTAAGAAGGGGGATCGGAGGGTGTGCTCCAACTGCAGAGGGATCACACTCCTCAGCCTCCCCGGAAAGGTCTACTCCAGGGTGCTGGAGAGGAGGATCCGGCCGATAGTCGAACCTCGCATTCCGGAGGAACTATGCGGTTTTTGTCCCAGTCGCGGCACACTGGACCAGCTCTATACCCTTCATCGGGTGCTCGAGGGTTCGTGGGAGTTCGCCCAACCAGTCCACATGTGCTTTGTGGATCTGGAGAAGGCGTTCGACCGTGTCCCTCGTGGTGCCCTGTGGGGGTGCTCCGGGAGTATGGGGCTGGGGCCCGCCTTGTGGTCGGGCCTTTGACCACGGGGCCCGGCCGGGCCTAGCCCGAAAGGACGACGTGGGCCCGCCACCCGCAGAGGGATCCGTAGCAGGAGCCTGGTTCGTATTGCCAGCAGTAAGTCAGACCTGTTCCCAGTGCATGTTGGTCTCTGCCAGGGCTGCCCTTAGTCACCGGTTTTGTTCATTACTTTTATGAACAGAATTTCTAGGTGCAGCCAGGGACTGGAGGGGGTCCGATTTGGGAACCTCAGGATTTCATCTCTGCTGTTTGCAGATGATGTTGTTCTGTTGGCTTCATCAAATCAGGACCTTCAGCGTGCACTGGGGCAGTTTGCAGCTAAGTGTGAAGCGGCCGGGTTGAGGATCAGCACCTCCAAATCTGAGGCCATGGTTCTCCACCGGAAAAAGGTGGCTTCCCCTCCCTGGGTCGGTGGAGAGTCCTCGCCTCAAGTGGAGGAGTTCAAGTATCTCTGGGTCTTGTTCACGAGTGAGGGTTGGATGGAGCGTGAGATCGATAGACGGATTGGTGCGGCGTCAGCAGTGATGCGGTTGCTGTATCGGACTGTGAAGAGGGAGCTGAAAAGCTCTCAATTTACCAATCAATCTACGTTCCTACCCTCACCTTTGGTCATGAGATTTGGGTAATGACCGAAAGGACAAGATCGCAGATACAGGCGGCCGAAATGAGTTTCCTTCTAAGGGTGGCTGGGTGCACCCATCGAGAAAGGGTGAGAAGCTCAGTCACCCGGAAGGAGCTCACAAGCTCCACAAATATACACTGCTTTAAAAAGTGTTAAAGAATGTAAAATCTGTGATAAATGTGTCTAATAAGTCATTAGTGAATACCAGAGAACCACATGACTGAGCATGAGAAATTATAATAAAATATATAATGAAAATAAAATGTTAATGTCTAACTTAAAGACAAGCAATGTGAAATTAACAGTAAATATACAACGTGTTGACTTGTATATCAACTGTAATTATATTAAATAAACACATGTGCTTCATATACACATTTATGTTTTTATTTAGGCTGTTTTATAATTTAGGAATTCGGGCTGGGCGATATATCGAGATTCAAGATGTATTGAGTTTTCTATTTTGGCGATATAGAAAACTATATTATTTTATATATATATATATGTATAATAGCTTATTATGTATCAAAATACTAGTTTTAGGAGTCGCTGCTTTTACTTCTCAGAACAACATGTAAAGCTCAGTTAGATGGATTTCTGAGTGGCACATATTGATCAGCTGTTTGTTAATAAATTAGCCTGTGTAGTATTTTGCATCAGCAAATTTAACCCAGTCTTTCTGGTCAGACTTTATTTGATAAAATCATCTAGATTTATATCGTATATCACCATTTTGAGAAAATATGTTGAGATATGAGTTTTGGTCCATATTGCCCAGCCCTAGTAGGAATGTTCACAGCATTTCAATGTTAATAAAGGTCGACCTACCAGATTCTAATCACATAATTGTATTTAGTAAGTGGTTGACAAGTGGGTATTTTAGATTTCTTGTACACTTGTCTTAAATATAAGGGATACTGGAGCTTGGTTGGGCGGGTGGGACGGCTCGTAGAGGGCGCCAGAAAATTTCCCTTATTTTCAAATCCAAAACTTGACAGGTATGGTTCCTAATAATATATCAAATTGTGTTTCCTGCCCTGCCCCTCCAGATTTTGGGTAATTACCTCACAGCAACAATATTCTATAGAGCACTAAAACGTGAAGGTATTAAGTGTCAAAGATCTCCAAAGCAAATACTGTGTTCCTAGTTTTGAATAGGAATGCATCAAAATGCTGGATGCCAACCGCCGTTTAACTTCAAGAAGATAAAGAAGGACAGAACTTGAGAATTCACATCAGTGCAAACACTATAATGTGTGAAAAGAATGTAACAATGAAGTAGAGAGAACTTAACTTAAAACTTTTCACACCACCCTTATCATATATCATTGTCTCATATTCTGAATCTTTTATGTTGCTTTTTTCTTTTTACTAATACTTACTTTTGCCTGCATCAGAAAGATTATCCAAATGTTGAGGAGAGGAGTCCTGGCCCACGTCTTTTTCTGGAATCGTTTTATGAGTTCATGGAGCTGCAAATTTAAAGGGATATTATAATATTTCTACTTTAAGTTTACTTAAATCATCGTTTACACATATTTGATTATTTCAAATGTTTTTCACAACTTGTAAAAAGTAAATCACTTTCCTTTTATAATGTCTCAATCATACTTTAATTTAGTCTTTATTTAAAACTATCTCATATTATCTGCAAAGCCAGGTCCATCCCTTTGTAGGCCAAGTGATAGCCTGGCGATAGGACACCAGGCTATCACATGGCCAACACAATCCTTAAACAAAACCTTGCTATTCCTGTGGTTTTCTACAAACACCCGCAAACGTCTGTCACTCCTCACTGTTTCACGTCTGCATAGGTTCAAACATTGTCACACAACTTCTTCATTCACCTAAATCCCATAGTAGTGCATATCGGCACCAATAATACATTATAAAGCTGCTTCTGTGAAGTGTTTCTGCTGCTTTGAGACACAAACTTTTTTCATCCTGTCTTTCTCACTGACTCACCAAGTTTGACTGACAGCCCTGAGTTCTGGGAATGTGCTCACCAGTTTAGCTGGTTTAGATGGTGAACAGATAAATAATGTATGATCAAATGGATTGCTGTTTAGCTGACTGATAATAAGACGTATTTTCTTAATACAAGGCTATTTTTTACCTCCACAAAATTTCACTCTTTTTTAGGAGTTTAGGTCAAACTCTATACTTCTATGATTACAGGATGCAATATCCTAACCACATACAGTAGTTATATGGTGTAATGCTTCATGAGCATTTGCATGCTTTTCCTTTTGTCTCAATCCCTTTTTATTTCCTCTAAAATAATTCTCCCCCAGTGCAGCACCTGCACCAATGTTCTACCTTTTTCCTGATCCTAATCCAACTTCTGTGAGAAAACCTAATTTTCGAGGGAACTGCTTTTGTGATCCTTATTTGCAAAGTCTTTCACTACTTTTGCATTTTCCTATCAAACATGTCTGTACAACAAAGCTGATCATTAAAACATAAGGAGAGAAGTTCTTTAACAGGTCTGACACTTACCCATCAAGCTCAATAAGTTCTTCAGAGACGGCCACATTTCCACTGATAAGACAGCACCGCAGCTTTAACACCACTGCACTGCCTTCAGTTGTAGTTCATCAAATCTTCTACTGTGTTGGACAACAGAATCTTACCAATGTGTTAACCCTTCCTAGAAATGCAATCAGCAAAGAGAGATTTTAATGTTAAACAAAATGAAAAGGTTTTTATCACCTTCTATAATTTACATTAGACTAAAATAATTCATCAAACTCCTCAAAAATACACAGTAAAAGAAATGTATTCAACAGAAAGGAGTTTTTCACGGACGAGTGAGTTTATTTAAACAAAATTTAGAAAAATAAATAAAGTTTCAGTTGACCTACCTGATGTTTGTCCCCAAATCAACTTTTAGTCCTGTGCTCATTCTCATCCAGTCTGCTAACAACACAGTGTGTCAGACTGATCTCTAGAATAAAAACATTGCACCCATAGTGTTTCAAATAGGAATCTCATGTTGGTGATGGGTGTTGCTTTCTTGTCTTTATGTAAAACTGCCACTCCCTGATTAGCAGGAAGACACACATATTAGTTTAATGAGAGCCTTTGAATGACAAATATTCATATCAATCATGTGGTAAAAGGTTCATATGTTAAAATGAGGAAATCCTTCCATTTCTATCATGTTCCACTTTATCGCCTCTTCTACTAAACTTTATGACGACTACACTCTGACAGTATTCCTGATTTTGCTTTAGTGCTGGGGATTCCTATGTTGTTAACAGAACAATTCATTCTTATGGTAAATTACATAACTCTTTCACTGAACAGATGACAAAGACTGACCATCAGTGAGTAAAGTCAAAATGTTAATTTACCTCTTCCCAAAGTCACTACACTTGTAGTTGGCAGGGACATTGTTGTGGCGACTTTTTACTTTTAAAAAGTTATATTACATTCCCTCAATGGATAATAGAATATGTGTTCAACTATGTCATTTCAGATTTTATTCGTATTGGGCTTAAAAAAAACAAAACAAAACAAAAACAGACCTGTCCTTTGACAGTCAGCAGAGGGACTGAGCTGAGATACATTACATACAGAGAAAATGTTCCTTTTATTACTCCTTATATCCAACTCTAAATTACTTGTGAAGTGGCATAAGCCCATTGTGGTCACATGGTGAGTGGATGACGAGGATTATTAGTACAGAGGTGGACCTCTGCACATCTACCACCACAACCTCCTGAAAATATGACGGGAGGCTGAGATCGTATTTCTGGCAAATATACAGAAATAGAGTTTGAAGATGTTTTCTCCCCTCTGTCTGGCCGTACAGTGCTTAACAAGCATCCAGATGTGTAAAGAGCACTGATGTATTCTACTCAAGTCGAAGTACTGTTACTTGATTGTAATTGTACACTAGTGCAAGTTATGCAAAAGTTAGTAGTTACTCTCACCTCCCACATTTATTTTTTGTAATAAAACTTACCACGGTTGCCTTGCATACAGTAAACACCTCATGAATAAACTTAATAAGGAAGGCAAAGTTTACATTGCATTATGATATTGTTTTCTCCAGACTCCTATGCCATTCATGGTTCATTTTGGTTCACATAAGCGTTCAATCTGGTTGGTCGGCAATAATGTGATTTGATTGATGTCTGGTTATTTCACATTAACTCAATTACAGTAACATGAGTACTTGTATTCCGTTACTTTCACCTCTGCAAGCATCAAATACGCACCCCAGGGTAGCGATACATTCTCGGCCCTATTGATTAGCTGAACCTGAACGCAAGATAGTTCAGGATGAAATAGCAGCTATGTTGGAAATGGGAGTAATAGAAGAGTCCCACGGTGGATGGATCCGCCCAGTGTTTCTGTGTAGACTATCGTAAGGTAAATTAAGTGTCACATTGTGATGCACATCTCATGCCTCTTGGTACTGCTTGTTTATTCACAGCACTGGATTTAGCCAAGTGCTACTGGCAGATTCCCTTGTCTGAAGAGTCCAAACAAAAATCTACCTTCTCTACTCCATCAGAGCTGTTCCAATATTTTATGCTTCCTTACAGGTCGTTCGGGACTCCAGCCACATTCCAATGCTTGAATAAGGTACTGCACCCGGATGGTGCCTATCCATATTCATAGTCATGATATATAGTAATATCTGGTTGAAGTATATGCAACGTGTGGCAGCAGTGTTGGGCGCATTGAGGAAGGTGGACACAGGTTGTTATGGTATCTGGGATACCACTTTAGATGTGAACAGGTGCAGCTCAGATAGATAAAACTGCAGTGATTGCATCCTATCAATGGCTCTGGTCTTAAAAAGACATGATGTGGTTTGTTGACTGACCAGAGATGGGGAAGAACCTCTTGGTTCCACTCAGGGACTGGTCTGGTAGGTCCAGGGCGGTGCTATGGTTCACAATAACTAACCTTACACTCATATCGGTTGAGGATGCTCTTGCATGCCTGTTGCACCCAACCCTTTCTAGTTAGCTTAAAGAATGCAGTGTGTTATGTATGAACAGGTTTAGTAGGTGTTTGTTTGGATATTTTTGTGCCATGGGTGTGTTGATTAGAAATGTACTGGATAGATGTTTCCTTGTTTGCTTGGTGGAAAGGTGAGATACTGTATACTGAAGCATCAAGAGAAAAAATATTAAACCAACTCTGCTGTATATCATATTTACAATGCATTCATGTTAAAAATTAGTTTCTCTTTCATTTTATGCATTTGACAATTATGAGCAAGGAAAGAGGTCCTCACATTTCTGGTGGGTGCTGCTGTCATTGTGCCGTACAGATTTGCTGATACATAATTTCATTTTTTACCATGAACTAAATTATGTTTTTCATGTGGTATTTCTTTCTTTCTCTCTTTCTTTCTCTTTTTTCTTTTTTCTCTCTTTCTCTCTCTCTTTTTTTTTCTCTCTTTCTCGCTCAACCAGAATCATCAAAGACTGGTGTTATGTGGAATACTTTGTCTCTTGAACCATTAATTACTGTTGACGTCAAACTCTATTTTCAATGGTAATTATCATAGTTGTGTTTGACAGTTGTTCATTGTTCAGCTCAATAAAAATACAGTTAGGGAGTGACTGTTCACAGCATGATGCTTATAGTGAGGTCTTTGTTTTGTTGTGCATTGCCTTCATTTTAAAATAAAGACTCTCATATCAAATATGATGTTTTAATAGAGCTTTCCATTAAAATTCATTTCAGATCATCTAATATGTTTATCAATCTTAGAAATCAATGAAAATCAGTCTGTGCTATCAAGAACAAGATATTACAAGGCAATAATAATAATCAGTCTTTTTTGTCATTTACATACAGGCACATACACAAAATTAGTTCTCTTATTTTAACCCATTCCTGAGCAGCAGTGGGCAGTCACAGTGTAGCACCTGAGGAGCACTTAGGGTTAAGGGACTTGCTCAAAAGCCTACAATGATGGCCCAGGTTGGATTCAAACTGGTGACCCTCCGATTACAACCTTGCTTCCTTAACCGTTAGGCCACCACTACCATTAATGTATGGCATTTGTGTCGTTGGAAACAATTAACAGGGTCTAATGTGGTTAATTAACATATTCTTCCCCTCAGATTTTACTGAAGTAAGCCTCCCTTCACATACATGCAAACACAAGCTGCTCTAATAAATCAGTTTAAATTTATTACAGCACAGATGTTTTTCTAGTCATGTATCTGCCTCACTTTGAGTGCAGTCTACTGCTCTGATGACTCTTACAAACCCTGAGAAAGGGACATGCTGCATTCATATGCTCACTAAGCCTCCATCATAAGGTGGATATTATCTGTATATTATGTAGTCTATTAACTCACAGGACACTCACCACTTCTTGTATAACAGCACAACATGTGTTCTTGCCAACAACGTGCATACGAATGAATAAATGAATGAATTCATAGATCCACCATACGATGAGCGCCCAAAGATCAAAAAGTGTTTCTGATCAAATCAACATGATAAATATATCAACCCAGTCTGGGACTAGACCAGTGTGAGAGCGCCCTAACATTCCTGTTTTTACTTTCTTGAAGAAATATTAAATATTTTACAACATTGCTTGGTCTTCTGCTGTCATCGCTCATTAATTATATGTTTTTTCCACTAAAACAGCAGCTAAACTACAAATGTTTAGTTGGTGAACAATGTCATGCTTTTGTGTACCTGATACTTTGATTTTATTTACAATATTTAAGGTTTTTGTTTAGTGTTTTGCCAATTCTAGTGGTTGGTTTGTAGGTTATCTGTAGGAAAAAAACATCCTTTAAATTAATGTGGTTTAGTTTTTAAAAACAACACATGACATGCATGGTTTTCAGTTAGCTTAAGGCAGTGTTTTTCAACCACTGTGCCGCGGCACACTAGTGTGCCGCGAGAGATTGTCAGGTGTGCCGTGGGAAATTATCCAATTTCACCTAATTGGTCTAAAAAAAAATTTTGAAAACATATTAATTATTATCTGCAAATAATATACCATTGTCGAGTGTCCGTGCTGCAGTAGTGACTAAAGGTGCGTGCACACCGAACGCGACGGAAGCGATGCCGTTGCCTTAAATCGTCCCTGATCGGTAGTTTGCACATAGTGGTGCTTTTTTGTCAGTCCATCATTTGATCGCTCCAGCGACGCGATCACTAGGGAGCTGTGTGTGTGTGTGTGTGTGTGTGTGTGTGTGTGTGTGTGTGTGTGTGTGTGTGTGTGTGTGTGTGTGTGTGTGTGTGTGTGTGTGTGTGTGTGTGTGTGTGTGTGTGTGTGTGTGTGGCCCCGGTAACAGGGTAGAGACAGAGAGAGAGAGAGTGTTGATGACGTCTTTTTTTTTCCTTCTTGCTCCGCTTCTACGGTTAAATGATCAACTTAACGGAGATATTAAAGGATGACTTCACTCAGAATGTGTTTGATCAGTAGTTACTGTGGTTTTTAAAAGAAATTTACCACTTTAATTTTGAACCTGATACTTTGAGGAAGTAGAACAGCCTCCGCTGCAGCCGTCAGCACTGAAGCGGGAGCGGGAGGGAGGGGCTGCTGCCTCCGCTCTACAGACAGTGGAGGACGGGAGATATCGCTTCACGTCGCTTAAAAAGTTAAAATTTTTCAACTTTAATCATGCAAGTCGCGTCGCTGAGGGGGGGATAAATTGACGTTGCGTCATTTACATTGATTTTTAATGTAATCGCATCGCTTCAGTCACTTCAGTCGCATTCGGTGTGAACCCACCTTGAGAGCGTAATCATGTAAAACTCTTCCATAACACTAGATGGCAGCAGGTAGCGAATTGCATTGTCCGTTGAGACAAGAGAATTAGTGAGGCATGAAAGTGACAGCTGGCGGTAAAAGCATTGTGGGTAAGCGAAACTACGGTGACAGTGATGGAGAAGTTTTTGAAGAGGAAAAATACCAATTCGGACCCAGAAGAAGGCCCTAGTATGAGTGGAGGAAAGAAAGCAAAGACGGTGAGCTCGAGGCAATACAGCGAGAGTTATGTTTCATTTGGATTTACTTCCACCGGGGATGCAACGACACCGATCCCGTTGTGCTTGGTGTGTGGCGAGAAGCTATCCAACAGTGCTATGGTACCAAGCAAGCTTAAACGCCATTTCCAAACGAAACACCCGTCGCTTCAAAACAAGAATAAGGAGTATTTTGTTCGCCTGCGTGAACACACGGAGAAACAGGCAACATTTATGAGAAAAACCACAAAGGTAAATGAGAGAGCCCTTAAAGCTAGCTACCACGTAGCTGAACTTGTAGCTAAATCAAAACGGTCCCACACTGTGGCAGAGACATTAATAGCCTGCAAAGCCATTGTAAATGAGATGCTGGGACCTGAAGCGGTTAAAGAAGTAGCCAAAGTCCCTCTCTCAGATAACACAATTGCCAGACGTATTGATGACATGTCTGCCGAAAGTGTGGTTTTGGAAAGTGTGTATGAGCTGCGGGAGGAACTCAAGGTGTTTCTGACAAATGAGGGGTCCGATTACGCAAAACTGCTTGCAAGTGATGAGTGGTGTGCAAGGCTGGCATATCTGGCGGATATTTTTCATCATCTGAATGAACTGAACACACGAATGCAAGGCCGGAATGAAAACCTGCTCACAAGTACGGATAAAATAAATGGCTTCCGTTCAAAGGTGCACCTCTGGCAACAACATGTGGAAAGTGGCAACCTTGAAATGTTTCCACTCACCAAGAAATGGCAAGATGTTCACACTGCTGCACTGTGTGAGATCATTAGTAAACATCTGAAAACTCTCAAGGAGAAGATGTCATTTTATTTCTCTTCAGCCTCCACTGATAGCCTTGACTGGGTTAGGGACCCATACAGCTCAGCAGTTTTTGGAAAGGACATGACTTTGCAGGAGCAGGAGGAACTAACTGAACTGAGACAAAATCGTGGTCTGAAGCTAAGCTTTGCTGATCTACCTTTGGACAGTTTTTGGTTGACTGCTGCCAAGGAGTTCCCCATTCTGGCAAACAAAGCTATTGTGACATTGCTCCCATTTTCCACGACATATCTGTGTGAGGTGAGCTTCTCAAGCCTGACTGCCATCAAAACTAAAAACAGAGAGCGACTGAGAGCTGTTGAGGAAGAGCTTCGTGTGTGTCTTTCTTCAATTCCTGCCAGGATATCAGCTCTTTGTTCATCCAAACAGGCACAGATTTCACACTGAGTGAGTAAAATACACTGAGATTGACATTTTGTACATGTAACTCTTCATATTTCTCAGTGTAGAACAGTGAAATCTTTCCCAAATATTATTGCTTCTGTCATAATAAGCACGATATTTCTGTATTCCTGGTAATTAATAATTTTGGACAGAATTAGAGTTTGCAAAACACTTTGACGTTTTCTACTACCTTTAAGACCACATTGTTGTTTCATTTGTTATGTTCAAGCTGTATTTTTGAAGTGGACATGTTAAGTGCACTTTTTATTTGAAAGAAGAAATACAAATGATGATAAAGTCCTTTATTCTTTGTGTCTATTTGATTCCAATTCAAGACACTTTGATGAGAATGGCTATATTGTTAATATAGGCTACAGAGTATCATTTTTTAACATGTTTGGCTGGTGGTGTGCCTCGTGATTTTTTCAATGAAAAAAATGTGCCTTGGCTCAAAAAAGGTTGAAAAACACTGGCTTAAGGAATGGGGTGTGTTATGTAAGAAGCAGTTTGGCAGGTCTTTGTTTGTTTGTTTGTTTCTATGGGTGTGTTATTTAGGTTACTGGATAGATGTGTCCCAATCTGCTGTGTGGATTAGTAATAAACTAAACTCTGCTGTATATCACTCAAATGTATTAAAAGTGCATTAATATTATACACATTTATTTATGACATAATTTTGATACATGTTTTCTGATTCTATACATGTATTTTTTATTACTATTACATTTATTGTTACTTTTCCTCCACAATGGTGGAATATGTTGTAGAATTATTCACACTATTTGTTTATATTCAGGATGAAATGTTTCAGATAAATACCAGGTGTGATAACATACTGAATATGTATCATGGAGGACCCTCCCACTTACCAACATTTTAAATTTACTGTAAAATATATTAAATTCAGCTGACAAATGAAAAACCTTCAGTAATCTGGTGATATAGCTCGCTGTGTAGCTTTCATGCTAGCTCGTTACTCATTTTGCCTTTATGTAAATATATTATGTTTTTATCATTTCCAACAGCAGTATTGAAGGAAACCATGTGGTAATATATGAAATAAATTACTGCTCATAATGTTTTGCAGATTTTACCTTTACAGAGCTAAAAAAAAAAACTTTTAGTCTGTATTTGATAAAGTCTTGGTGGAAAGAGGTTTTCACATGTCATGTTGGTGCTGCTGTCATTGTTCTGCACAGATTTGACCTCAGATTTACAAACTAACCTGTCTTTCTCTGACATGAACTCAACTCTTCCTCCATGTTTAGGTTAAAATGGAATGTTTTTACCTTCATTTGTAAAGCTACAGTTTTGTTGGTGGACATCTACTTAGTATCTTTGGTGCTACAGACAACATTTATTTATTCTTAAATATGTTTTTTTAATGAATAAAGAGTTTGTTATCAACCACCTATTAATCTGACAAAGAAATTATACAGTTTCAAGAAAACCTTGTTTACTTATTTTGCACAACAGGAAGTATTGTTTAGTTTAGTTAATAATGTAAATTAATTAAAACAAGTCACTTTAAAGATTCTTCAATCTTTTATTATTGTTAAAGTCAAACTTTATTTTCATCATTACCTCTAAATATCAATTATAATAGTTATTTTTGTCAGTTGTAGTTTAACTCCTAAAATAACTTTCAAAAAGCTGAAGTTCATCAACAATTGGATATTAATATTAATCTAATTATATTATCTGCATTACAAAAAAATAATTGAGCTGTTTTCCTGCATAAAGAAATAATATTTTAATTTATTATTTAAACATCTTGTGAAGATCTATAAATTATTTCACTTTAAATGTTTTTAAATTAGTGGTAAAATCCTGACCACATAAACTGACTCACCTTATGAGTTTAAATGAGAGCAATTATTTAACAATTTATGTCCTGCCCTGTAAATGTATGATATTTTTATATAGAAGAATTATTAAAAATAAAAAAATAAATACATACAATGCAGTACATTGGTAATAGGGTTTATGAACATTTTAGTTCATATTAGAACCAGTGTGTGAATTTAAAAACAAAAGGTAGATTTATCATTTTCAAGCAGCGTCTTTAGGTTGGGTTTCATGCATTAATGATGATTTTCTACATCTACTGTTTCATTCTGGGCTTTGGTTTTCCAGTTATGTCTTTAACTCTTATTAATTAAACATTAGTAAGATTAACAAATTAAAAACTGATGTTACGTGTGTAAATAATTACACTTCCAGTGTTTTCTGTGATTGTTTTTATTTTACCTGCTCGCTGAATTGTCCAGATGTTTGACACAACTGATGAAGAGGAAACAAAAGAATATGAATCAGTTTATGTAAGTTTGTGTCATTTTACGGAGAAAAAAAAGCTAATATTAGAAAGAGGCTTAATCTCCATAAAGGACTGACTGCAGTGCCTGGTGTACACTGGGTATTTCAGGTGTAAAACTAGTTTATCAATAACAGAATCTCAACACTAAAACAAGAAAGTAAAAATATTTATAATGGTTATTGAAATATTTACATCTGTTATTATATACAGTAAATGCATAAAAATGAAGTTTAACTCAAAATCCATCTAATTCTCAAGTGATTTTATAGTTATTTACAGGTTAACCATCCATTTCAATGACAGCAGCTTTTTCTATCTGCACCAAACTGAAAATCTAATCACATTTCTAAGATAAGTTTTTGTCCTCCATCAGATGTTGTGGATGGATAAAAAACTGCAAAGGAAGCAACATATAGAGCTGGTTTCTGATGCCCTCTGCTGGCTCTGACTGCTCTCTACCATCATTGATCACAGGATTTATTTATTATATTATTTCTGTACTGATCTGTTTGCTTCAAAACAACTTATTTACATTGAATACAGTTACACCACCTACTAAATGTACATCTACACACACTTGTTAATGTAAATAATAGAAAAGATAATCACATGTTTACTTCATCATCCTTTGCACTACTCACCACTGCAGGTTAGTTTTTACTGATGTGTTGTTGCAATATTTGGAACAAATCCTGGGATTGTTTGTGTTTCTTTGCCAGACAAGGAGGACAGTGATTAGCTTGGCTTCATTTTTGTTCTAGTTTATTCCAGATATTCACTGTAATATCACTTCACTCTGTGAGACATTACATTTTGGCAAAATTGGAATTTTTCCTCATAAGCCCCAAATTAAACATCCTCCATAGTTTTGCCACAACTTTTAGTGAAAACACCAGAAATGTGTTGAGAAGTCACTTTGGTAGAGTTTTTAGAGCCAAACACAAGAAATCACAGTAAGAAGAATGCAGTAAAAACACTCCACATCCCACAATGCAATGCAAGAAACTTCAGCAGCTTTAATATGACAAGAAAACAAGGAATCAGATAGGAAGAGGGACGCCCCCTATGGTTAATGGTGGTGCTGCTCTGTTTAGTTACAAGTATCAGTCCATGAAGCATAAATGACTTTTAAGACGCTAAATAATACAAGTTTAAACAAAAGGAAAACCTAAATTATACTTATTGGATGAAAATAAATAAAGGGCTAATAATTGTTGAGATTTATTTTTTTAATGATGAACGTCAGGGTTGGGGTCAATTATAATTGTAATTGCGTAATTGATCATTTATTACAAATATGGCGTAATTTTAAAAATCTGTTGCTGTTGTAATTATGGTTAACTTGTAATTGGGTTTAGATAATTGACTTTATAATTGTAATGGCCATGAAAATTCTAGAAAAATTGTCAATTATAATTCAACGCAAAATGTTCTATGTACAGTTCTACACACGTTACCATTTAAAACATTGAAATCTTGGGGTAAACTGAGACAAAAAAAGGCTCAGACACCCACATCAAAAATATTAAAAGCTATATTTTTATTGATTATGAAGCTTAACAATGTAACCAATAGATGAAAAACTAATTAGATGATAGATATTTAACCAGTTTTCATAAGAGATGCTAACAGAAAGCTAACACAAGAGGAAAGTTAACCATTATTACATTATTTATTTCATGCTCAGTAATTGTGATTAATTGTATTTGAACTTCAGTAATTAAGAACATAATTGTAATTGACTTTCGCAGCATAAAAAAACAATTGTAATTAGAAAAAATGCTCGTCACTGTATTCGTAATTGTATTGTAATTGAACATGGGTAATTGAAAACTTAATTGTAACTAACGATTTGATCCTTTTTGGTGTTTTGTTTGGTTTCCAGATTGATGGATTAATGGAACCTATTGTTGAATTAGATTCTAATAAAGCTACTGATGGGTTTATTTCAGGTGGGGGAAAGCTACGAGGACACAGAGTGTGAACCATGAAGGCGTCCTGGAGGTGGGACGACTGCGTTCCTCTACTGTACAGCAGTTAGTGACTGAACTGATCAGCAGAATGGAGATCAATAACAACACCACCAATACACATGTCTGAATACACATTTACTGTGTTATTGTGTATTTTTAATCTTTTATTACATCAACACAGTGATTAATAGACTGTTAGGATGAATAAGAGTGTAAGTATTCATTATTGTTATATGACGTTCACCGTAATATGTTATATAAATGATAATGTTTGTGTTTTAATTTAAAAATGAAGCATTTTTTAATCAGTTCTTTGTATATTGTTCCTGCTAAATGACTGAATATTGTTTTGTGTTACTGACTGATTAAATGCACCATGTTAGTCTGTTTAAAACATGCTGTCATACATGATAACCATATTTGACATAACAATATAAACTTTGTTGTAAATAACTTGTTCTCATCCATTGAAATGTAGATAAAAAGCACCATGACTATTCCTAAATACAGTATTTTCCCAATAGAAACACTCCACACATGAACTCAAACTACACCAACTACAGGTTCTTTAAACAAACCAGTTCATCACTATTTTCAAATCTTCTCCAATTCCAAAACCTTATGTTTTTCCACTAAATTCCTTAAACTGTGTCAAACTCATTTTAGTTCAGGGTCTGGAAACAGGTCAGTGTAATCTCAAGTGGGCCAGAGATTTTTTGGAGCAAAAACAATCAATTTCATCATTTCTGTTCCATAGTTTACACTTCTATGTATAAATAATATGGAAAGTATGGAAAGCACGAACAATATTCAAGCCATAATTGACAGATATCAGTCCCTGCAGGATCTTCACTTTAAATTTACTTGGTTTTGTGACCAATTTTTATTTACATTTGTAGAATTTGGTGAAATATTTTGAAGATAATTGTCAAATTTTGGACAAATTGAGAATTATTTCAACAAATTGTGACTAAAAGTGAATGTCATCATGTAAATAATGATGGTGAAACTGTAAGTTCTGCTAATATTGTGGTGTTTTATTAAATCTGTGTTTTCTCATGTTTTCCTTTGGGCTGAACTGGATTCTCTAAAGCAGGGGTGTTAAACTCATTTTAGTTAACGGGTCAAATACGGTTTGATCTCAAGTGGGTCATAGATTTTACACGAGAAAACGATTAATTTTAACATTATTGTGTCCTAGTTTGCACTTCTACGTAGACAAGAAATACAAAATATATAAGAAACCAACTATATCCAAGCAATAAGTGATAAATATCAGTTTTAACAGGATCTTCACTTCAAATTTCCTACAATTTCAGATCAATTTCTATTTAATTAAGGGAAATATGTCATATTTTGAGGAAAATTGAAGGATTTTGTAAGAATTTCAACTGTTTAAAATTAAAAATGACTACAATCATGTGATAAAAGCACAGAGAAAACTGTGAGTCACTGCAAATATTGTTGACTTTCTAATTGAATCGACAACAAATCGTGATTCTAATCAAATCGTTACACGGTGACATCTCAGATGAATTCAGAAGTTTGTTTTTATAAACTACGGACTAGTTGAGAAGATAAAAATGTCAAACCTCGGACCAGAAAGAAGAGCAGATGTGTGGACAAACTTTATATTTGATATAAATGAGGGACAGACTGTACAAAGCTGTGTGGAATGACGACCATTACATCAACAACAAGCCTGAAGCGACACCTGCAGGTGAATCAAAGTATTGCACTACTGACAGCCTTTATTAAAACTTTTAAACATTTGAAGACATTTCTTTCCTTATATTGGATAAAATTCCTTCATGGTGTTATCAGTATTTTTCTTTAACCATAATTGGGATTCTCAGTTGAAATGCTGAACAGTGAAATTATAGAAATGTATTATTTTATTACATTTAAATATCTTAGAGTTGCTCATGCTCAGACATTTGCAACATAATAATAATAATAATAATAATAATCAGATTTTAGTGTCATACATGCACATGCAGCCCTCTGTATAATTTTGTGTGACTTAATAGGACACAACTATCAGGCTTTGTGTGTTTCTGTTGTTGTTTGTGTATTTTTTTAAAGTTTTTTAGGGTTTTTCTTTAGCCATTCAGTCTATTCTTCTCTCATTTTGTGTATTTTTATTGTCATTTTGCTCATTTTTCTGTCATTCTGCCTATTTGTGCTGTTCTTTTGTGCGTTGTGTCCTTTTTTCCCCCCTTTTGCATACAAACACTTCTTAAAATGACTTATATTAAAAAAAAAAAAAATTAAAAAAACATTAGGAAATGATATATAACATTGACTTTGTTTACAGATTACATGCAGAAATTGTGGAACACATGAATGGAGGCTGTATTTATGTTATGTCAGTGGTTCTCTGGTTTTCTAGTTTTTGATCATGTTTGTTATACTGTGTCTAACAAATACAGAGTAAACAAAATGTGCACAAAGTTTATAAAATGAATTTACTAAAACCATGATAAAGCTGTTATTAAGTCAGTGATAAACATGTGGCTCTTTATGTCTTAATTTTAATAATGATTCCCCCAGAAAACCTTTAAAGGAGGAAACTTTTTTAACTTCTCTTTTTTTAATTTGTGCCCTTTTTCCACGTTTTGTGAATAAATGAGCTTCATATTGTTGTCTTGCTTTGTTGGACAAATACAAATAATGACTATTCTGAATAAATACAGTTTTAAACACATTAACAGTATTGATTTTATTGTTAAAATTATTCCTTTAAACCATATTTGTGAGATATTTTGGACGTGCTGCGTCTGCAACACTGAAGTCAGAGTTTTGAACTGGAAGTGCAGAGTTCCGAGGGTCCTTGAACGCAGCATGAGTGAGTAGATTATCATCAGCAGCAGCACGTGTTACAGCAGGTGATGCTCATTCCCTTTGATTGGCCACACCCACTGAAGCTGTGGATGCAGTGACTCATTCTTTCTGAGCTGTAACGGCTGCTGTGAGACCTCGGTCTAGTGACCAACAAACGTCCTGGTTTTCAGAGTTACGTCCTGTGTCCTCGTAGATTTCACCCCAACCATTGCTTTTTCAAAAGTTCAGTCCTGTTTGTCCCGTTTATTAATAAATAAACATCTGATGTTGCTGACAAACACCCTTTAATGTCAGTCAAACTAAAATGTAGTCGTCGATCAATCCTGGACGTGGATCAACGCTGGTCGTCGTTCTCAATTCATCGCACAGTGAGAATCATTTTTATTAAACCAAGGGTGTCAAACTAATTTCACATCAGGGTCAAACATATAAAATAATTATCTGTAAATAAATGTCATTTTTTAGTGAACATTATTAATAAATGAAGATGTTTAGTGTCATTTAACTCTCCTTTTACAACCTAAAACTAACCTAAAACCTAAATTAATGTTTTCGCATAAATTTGACACTCTTGGTTTTGTGGGTTTAAGCTCCTCCCTCTGACCTCATTAAATAATCAATAATTATTCATTTTATTTAAAAAGTGGCTTTCAGGCCACTTAAAAACAGTACAATAAAAACAGGATAATAAAATAAGTAAATAATATTAGTTTGTAGTTTACACATTAATTTAGTCTCATACTGTTGTTGCTGAGTCATGGTTTTAGGAGCAAATAAAATCCAAACATTGCTGTAGTTAATTATAGATGACATCATTTTTTCAGTCTTAAATTAGTGTTGATGAATTTACACCAAAACTTGACAAATTTTTATTGTGCGCCAACTAAATAATTCATGATTTGTTCATTCATGAAAAAACAAACACCTGTGAGGTTGAAAGTGATTTAGCATTAACTAATATATCTGAACAACCTATAAAATTTTGAAAAAGACCGCGACAAAACCAAACCGCAAAATTCAAATCATTGGATTTTGGTGCTGGCCGCTAAGATGCCCACTGCAGTGTTATGTACGTCTTCTTTAATCTTTTATTTTCTTCATAACAAAGTGTTTTCTTTCATTAGACCTTTTAAACAAGCTTGCGCGTCCAGAGATAAAACCTCCTGTTCCAACTGAAGATGCTGAACCAAGAACCAAGAACCAAGCCTGAAGGAGCTGAAAACTGAACAACAAGAACAAAGCCTGCACACGCTGAACAAAGGCCAGACAGGCCTAACACAGGTCAGAACCAGTGGAAACCTGCTGACTGAACGAGCTGTGAAACGTGCTGAACAAGGAACAGAACCGTCCAGCCTAACACAGGCCAGAACCAGGTCCAGGAAAGGACTCTTTCGGACACAGTCCAGTGGTCCAGAGCCACGCTTTACTGCTTCAGACTCCTCTCGCCAGTCCGCTCTGTCACCAGAGAAGGATCACCGACCACGGACCCATCAGAACCGAGATACTCTGGATCTCAAATTCTAATCGGGCCTAAAATAATTGCGGACACGTGATCCCATACTGATCATCTTATCATAGCTCTCTCACACACACACACACAGACACAGAAATCATGCTACTTTTCTTTCCTTCCTTCTTTCTTTCTCTACTAAGCTTTTACCTTTAAAGTGTAAATACATTTATCCTTAGTTTAGTGAGTGTAGTGCTCTTTTAGCTTTATTGTGTTAGTAGGTTTTAACTTGTTTTGAATAATAAATGTTTATACTTTGAGAAGTTGTCTGTGGTTTATGAAAATATTACAATCATAAGGTTTGTTATATGGAGAGTAGACAGTCTTGACAAGAGTTCACAACCCTGGATGACAAGGTATTAATAACTAAGTGATTTGAAACACTAACTCAATTTCAGATGGCACCTCTTGGCAAATTACTGTAAAATTAATTATAATTAATGTAATTCTTATCACTCCTTGTCCAAGCTCATCCTCCTCCAACTTTCAGTGTCTGACACACCCAGAGGGAGGTTCTGCCCCTTCTGTTGTAATCTGTTCTTGGTAATACCACTAGAACCAGATAAATGTTAAATAAAAATAATCCCAAATAAGTCCCAAAATGTTTCAATGAGAATTTTTTCTGTTTTCCAGTCAAGAGAAAGAAGATGACATCATCATCAAAATGCTGTTAATTTTAACTAATGTTTATCCTCTGCCATAGATGCATTACAATGATATAACACATAAATACAATAAAATATTACAATTAAAGACTGGCTAAAAGAAATACAGAGACCAAGTAGTGAAGCACTTAATAGTTCTCAAGTAGTTTCAAAGACTTATGATAGATAATTACAGTATTTAACTACTTTAGCATAAAATACATTTCATCAACTTACAGCTTTAATAATACTTTAATTTCAACAGTGGAAGTATTTGCACATCAACCTTCATAAATTCTACCAAATAAGTATGATGTAAACTTTATATAAATCAATAACACATTTCTGTGCACACTAACACTATCCAAACTAATCTGTGGCTTTACCACTTAATGTGATACTTTTCATATTCAGTGAAAAAATTATCTGCAAACTTGTGAACTGCACTTAAATCTTAAAATATAAGATAATCTATAGGAAAAAAAATAGCATACAACACTTTTTTTTTTTTTTTTTTTACAATCTTCAAATGATTGCACAAATTAACCCCAAAAATAATCAACCCGGAAAACCATGGATAATTTAAGACTCACTTGACATTTTTAATGTAAAACCAAATGGCAGAAAAACATACAAAATTTGTTAAATGCACGAAAATTTAAAACATAATTTAAAAAAAAAATGGAAGATTCTCAACATTAAAAAAAAATGACACATGCACTATTTAGCCTAACAATGACAAACTTATTTTGGAACTAGTCGAAGACCAAGAAACTTGTTCTGTTTTTGTTTTATCTATTTTGTACATTTAAAAAAAAAAATACATAATATTGCAGAAAAACATACAGTGCAGAGGCAGAAAGCTTAAATATTATTTTTCAAATTAAAACACAACTGTATTCTAAACTTCAACTTTCTCAAATATAAATCTAGTTAAAATAAAATGCAGTATAAAAATATCTGAGCTGGTGCTATTTGTCACAAATACAGTAGATTATTGCACACAACAAATCAAGCTAATTTTAGAGGAAAAACTCCAAGGTCGCCAGAAATTTGTAATATAAGATTTGGGTCACGATCTAGTTTGTTTTCACTGAAATATTCAGACAATTGGAGTATCACAGATAGGATTTCATTAAAGATAATGCAGATTTGGTGTTTAGATTTTGGTGTTTTTTTTCCAAAATATAGTTTTAAAATAGTAAGTTGAGTTTTATGAAACCTTGAATAATTGTTCTGTTGTAAGAACATTCTGTGGTAATAAAAGAGAACATGATGATTCCCAATGAAATGTTTCAGAAGTGATCATTTAGAAATGAAACAATGGCATAAATTAAAGAGAAATGAAGTGTTGATTGTAATGGCCATTTTATGAGTGTATACATGTGTGGGTCTTAATTGAGCGTGTCAGACTATATACAGTATGTGATGCCACTTCCTGGACAAGTGTTTGTTGCTTGACGGGGTGGAGCTCAAACAGTTTGAATTTTGGTTGTTGGGGTGACAAATAAGTTAGAGTGAAAAACTGCTGCCACTCCTCCTCCCCGACCACTCTCATGGGGAATATGGTGATTACCATAATTGGGAGGACTGTGGGATGTTGAGCAAGTCCCTTAACCCCTTAACCCCGAACTGCTCCCCAGGCGCCGCAAAATGGCTGCCGACTGCTCCTCAGGGATGGGTTAAGTGCAGAAGACAAATTCCAATAATGTACTAACATTACATGGCCAATTAAAGGCGAAAGCCCGATTTAATCTTAATTTAATCTTAATCTTAATCTTAATCTTAAATGAACAGCAACAAATCTTCATTTTTGAGCCAAGTCTCAGTGAGGCATAATAAACCTAATTAATGGTCAGTTATAAGATCACTCACTAAAAGAGATTTAGACGAAAGCAATCTGATGTTTAATAGTCCACATTTAATAGTTTTTTTTTTTTTATTGTTTTGTGTTCTGTTCGTAGTTTAAACTTTAATGATATTTTTATGGTTAACTCCTCTATTGTGGGCTTTAGTTTGTATTGCATGTTGCTCTGTACTGCTCTACACAATGTTCTATATTTAGAGTAAAGGGCTTATCTATGGAAGTGTTTGTTTTAACTGCCAGTTTATTCTCAGCTAGTCATGCATGTTTGGAGTTGTAATGAATAATATAGTATATGTTTTTGAGTGAATAAACTTTTTATTCAACTTTTTTATCAGCAAATAGTACTTGAGCTTTGCTTTCCTGTCAATTCCATTGCTTAATAAACACCCTCCTTCCTGTGTCTGAGGTAACTACCACTGTAGTTAACATGGACATTGTAGCAGCTTTCTTGTAACACTGAACAAAGTTTCATCACATTCCCTCAATGGACCAGCAGCATTATTTCAGCTATAATATTTTAGCCTTTATTCATATTAGGCTTGAAAAAAGAAAACAAAGACTAAACCTTTGACAGTCTGATCAGAGATGATGTCATATCCACCTTCTTTGATTTACTGCTGATGGCAAAAATAAAACCATGTGTTCACACAGCATAACTTTAAAGCCTCTGTGGGGATTAGCCAGTCCTCCATTATATGATCCAGAACTTCCATCATGCTACTGCATGTCTTTAACAGGTACAGGGACGTTTGGCTACATTTCACCAGTCCTCAGCTCACTTCACTGGCTGCATGTTTATTTTAGTATATTTAGTATTTTATATTCCTGAGCTTCTACATCCCTGTCTCTATCACAGTCCCTCAGGTTAGCTTTTCAGCTGCTTCTAATTGTTCCAAAAATGAGTTTTAACCAGTTTTGATCTGCAGGCCAGATGATTGCCTAAGCTGATTTATATGGTTAAGAAGTAGACTTTATTTTTATGTAAGTTCTACATATTTCTACAAAAAAGCCAATGAAGAAAACAAAGTGCTCTTAAAAAGGGTTGATAGCAGTGCCTGGTGTTTGCTGTGTGTTTCTTATTTAGGGGTCTTTAGATTTTGGAAAATCGTGATATAAAACAAGTTTATTATCAAACTTCCACTGTATGAGGCTATTACACAACACTCACAATGTTTTTGTAATGACATGTGAACTTTACTTTTTATCTTCTGAAACACTAAATCCATCCAATTCTCTTGTCTTTGTTCATGGTTCTAGTTGATCTGTACAGGTTACCTGTGCATATTGTTTCTGATGAAATCTGTTGGCTCTAACTTTACTCTAAGACCATCATATCAGAGGATTTCTTTACTTAATTGAATCAAATCCCCCAAATATGAAAAACATCAGTCACTATTATATTATTGTTTAGTCCAGCAGAGAAGGGTTTTCACTGCTGTCATCACTGTCTGTTTCTGCTCTGCAGGGAACAATAGGTAGAGGAGATCCTCCAAGCAACATGTCTATATGAAGGGTAGTTCCATCAACTAGAAAAAGAAAAATATTTAAAAAATATCTGTCATTTTCTTTTTTAAGTTAGTTGTATTAATGCTTCACTATAGTATATACAGTATAGTCATGAATTTAAAGACTTGCTTTTTTAAAATCTATAGACTTTAATGAATTAATTTCTCATTGTAATTCATGAAGAAGCAGAATAATGTTTCCACTTTTATTTCATACAAACAAATCTCTAGCAAATGAAAAGTAAATGTTAAATTATTAATGATCAAAACAAATGCATCGCTGCCTCTTTTAAATCATTCTTATTTTAACTTGTGTGTTGTTCAGACACTAATTCATTGTTAATATACAATAAGATATTTGGAGGTGGTTTGGTGCTGAATGGATTTTTTGAGTCTAAATCACTCTTAAAGCATATCTGTGGACTCCTTTTATGGTTTTTCAGACCATATTTATTCTCTTTTAAACTGTGCCTTTGTCTAACAATTACAATATTAATTACTTAAATAATTACATGTAAAAATAAATAATGCATGGTTGATTGAACTTCGGCTTTTAAAGAATAAAAGAAAAGACAACTTTTGTATTTTCTAAACAAATGTTAGTGCATATAATTGCTAAAAATGATATAAACTAAACTTATTTAAAGAACCATCCTGCTTCCTGTGTAGGGATTGGCACCTGCAGATTCTTTTGACCCTGTACATGAGTAGGTAGGTTATAAGTATGATGGAGGATTGGGGGGGGGGGGGGAAACACAATTATAATCAATGAAGATATATTTTAATCAATGAACTGCATGCTCATTATTACAAAGTTACATTGAATGATGCAAACATTAAACACAGTCAAACAACATTGAAAAAAAATCCCATCAGTTCTAAGTCAACAAAATAATGTTAACAGGTAAAAATGTATGAGCTATAGGATTGTAAATATAAGATACATAACATGTGAAACAGGATAATCAAGTATGAATCAAAGATAACAAATATTGAAAATCAAATATCTTATTGACAATTCTCAATTTAGTTTAATTTCAAATCATGACCATCACTACAGTTTTACTAATAGTATTTTTTCTTGTGTAGGAAGCTTTTATAAAATGTACAAATATATTAGTAACCAAATAAGTCATTGGGCAGATCTACAAATTCAGTATTTTCAAAATCTTAAACTACTTTGTCGACCAAACCAGACACATCTTAAAGTGGTAGAGCTCAGACCACACCTTGTAAAAGGACCCTCAAAAGATTTGTGTATGAATTTAACTCTCGACATACTGGTTAAGATTCACTCATCTTCAAGGGACGACTCCTGGTCTTGATGTGGTGTTTTTTTGTGGTTGTAAATCTGGATCCTTGAGTTTAAATGACTCTTTAAGACTTTCTTCTGCCTGTTTGTATGAAATACTATACCAGGATTTTGGTATTTCAGCAGGCTCTGCATTATATTTTGTAGCAAATCCTTGATTGTACGTTGTCATGACATATTTCCAGTAGTTTGATGCCTCCAGACTCACATCAGGAGAAATTTTCCAGTCTAAGAAAATCTTCTTGTAATCCTTGTAAGGGTGATATTGGTCATTTGTTTGATGGCAACGAAATGTTCCATCACTGATCACAGAAGAAGAGCAGATGTCAGTGACAAGTTTCTGTGTGTCAACCCTTATATATCTACCCAGACCTTGTGGCCGATGCAAAGATGCCCAGTGTTCAGTGTGAGCTTTTCCTCCTGCATCACAGGGCGTTGCACAGAACGGACACTGTTTACCACATCCAATCACTCTGGTGAAAAGCTCATTCTGGGGCTTCATGTGAAGATTCTTTAACTTAGTTTGGATGTTTGTGTTTTGAAACTTGTCCTTTTATTTATTTATTTTTATTTATTTGACAGGGACCATGTACAGGAGCATTAATCAACATATGAAAAAAATGCTTTATACCAAATTTTAGCTCTTGCAGCTAATTTATATCTGCAGTCCCCAATACAATTACAAAAAGCATAGAACAATACAGTTGATAATATTTACAAACAGTGCTATTATACATTATACATCCTTCAAATTTTGTTTCATGTCCTTCAAACACTTTGTGAGTGAATCTGGAAATTGCTCCTGGTTTGCATTGTTCAGAATCATAAAAACATCAAGAGCATCTTGGGAAATCGCCAGTTTAGCTGCAAGTTCATGACGCATATCTTCAACAAATGACTTCAAATTTTCTTTTTTCTTCTTCATGGCCTTTTTAATGACATCATCGATGTTGTTGATGCTTGTTGCAAGAACTGGCTCCTCAAACTCAAAGTTTGGAACTGCTTGAAAATTGTTTCTCTAATTGTTGGAGAATCCAGGTTTTTGTATAGCTTTCATAACACATTGTGTAGTTATAATAGTGTGTAAAATTTTTCATTGAAAACAAATCCATTAAAATTAAATACTGAAAGTTGATTCGTGTGCTAAATTCCTGACATTTCAGCATCTCATCAGTGATATTGAGGCCCAGATCACGATTGACACGGTCTTCCACAGCAGGCTTCAGACACTGATCTGCAAACTCTTCAGCCTTCTTCTGACACTGGATCCTGTTTATGGAAGAGATTTTTGAAATCTGCACAAAACTTTTCCTTGTTTTTTATCAAACATCTGTATGGATCATTGGTTTGAAGAAAACTCTGATGCAGTTCCTGAAACTTTCTGGCTGCAAATCCACAGATGTGCTGTTTCAGATAAACTTCAAACGCAATGTCTGTTTTAACATCTTTGTCATTTTGTAGACGTTCATCAATGATGTTCAATATCTCCTGAATGTAGGCATCGTGGTAGTCACTTTTTTTGGCCATTTTCTCATTTATAGACATTGTGCAAGCTTCAATTATGCTGTCTGCTCTCTGTTGTAAATATATTTTGTCTTGTGCATTTATTAATGTCTTTACTTTATCTGCAAAGTTCCACCGAGTTACTTCAGGTTTGTATTTGAATGGTTTCAGCCCACAATCTTCAAGTCTTTTCTGACTCAGCAGTGCATTTGCATGGCTCCCTTTGTGTGAAATATTATTTCTGAGGCAATGGGATACCTTGGTAAAAATATCTGTGGGTTTCAATTCAGAAAATTTTATTTTTTCCAGAGTTTCCTTCCACATCTTGCCAAATTCTTTGTCCAGTTGTTGGTCAATCATTTGGTGTTTTGTTTTTTGACATTCATCAATCAGTGCACACACTGCTTTTTCAATTACTTTGGTGTGGTTTTCCTTAATCCGTTCAAGTTCCACCATTCCCTGTCTGATGTTTGCTGCCGCTGAGAGCTGATAAAGGACAGAGTTTTCCAATTCTCGTCTAAGACTCTTTGCACTGTTTTCAAATTCTGCTCTATGTCCTTCCACCAGGTGGACATGACCCTCAGTTTGACTGAAGTACTGTGTTAGGTTCTCCACAAGTTTTTCCTCCCATTGGCACAGCACTGTGAAAACTTCAGTTTTTAATCTTAAAAGTAATTCATTCATCCCAGATGTTTGAGCTTCTGAATCAACATTTCCAAAGTTGGATAATTTAGTCTCTGCATTTGTGCCCCAGATGTACATTTCCTTTCTGAACTCCCATTCCCATTTGTTGAACTCTGTACAAAGTCTCATGTAGGCGTCGGCTACAAGGCTGTTTCTGAAGCTAAAGATGAAGTTTTCATGCTTTTCTGCATTCCACAAGCTTTTTATCCACTCTTTGAAGTCACTGATATCATTCTTTGAATAATTGCACATTCCTAGGAGTAGAATTATGTTTTTCTTTAGCTCATATACAGCTTCACTGTACGCTGCATTGACTGGAGCCATTGGTGGGTTTCCATTCCAGAGTCCAGGAATGTAGCAGTTCCCAGTGTCTGGATTGTAGTCCATCACATCAGTGAAGCTAATGCATTTTTCTTTCTTTTCCATTCTAGCTGCTGCCTGGGTCATCTCATTCAGCTGTTGTAGGAGCAGTTTTCGGTCTCGTAAGTTCTTCTCATGGGCTGACATATCAGACACATTCTGGTGAACAAAGTGACATTTAGGCTTTTTTCCCACCTCCTTCATCCTGAGAAATGCATGCACCACTATTTGAAGAATATCCTTCATTTCAGTTAAATTCTCCATTGCAATGTTTACAATAGTTAAATCACTCAGCCCCACAACAAGTGTTGCAAGCTCATTGTCATGTTCATAGCTATTGTCAAGTTGTGCAAGCTCAGGTGACTTTAGGCCCTCAGTGTCAATGATCACAATGAAGTCACAGTCTAACTTTGTGTTAAACTCTTCATGGACTTTGATGAGCAACATGAAGGCTCCTCGAGTGCATCGACCACTGCTGACTGCAAACTGCACTCCAAACATGGTGTTAAGGAGAGTGGACTTTCCTGTGCTCTGAACTCCAAGTACTGTGACCACCAGGATCTTGTTCTTTGGAGAAACCATTTCATTAAGCTGAGAGAGAACATCACTGACCCATTGAAGGGGTATGTTGGATGCATCTCCATCCACAAGTTCAAGAGGAAATCCATCCAGTAACAACTGTGCACACAGTTCAGGTAAATGATTCAGTTGTTGTCTGGATGGATCTGTTTCTGGAAGGAACCGTGAAGCTTCGTAGATTTGACCCATTTCACGAAAAAAGTGTTCAATCCCTAGTGAACTGTTGGTCAGTTGTTGGTCAAGTTGTTTGATCTCCTCTTTGTTCTCAGAGCTCTTCCATTTTTCTTTGTAGAGTTTCCTGAGTCCAGACAGTTTAATGCGAGACATATTATCAAGGTTTATCCTCATCCACTTCAGGAAGTAGCTCCTTTCTTTTTGCAACGATAACGCATTGATAAAACATGTCAAAATATTTGACATGTTAATGGAGTTTTGTTTTTGTCGAAGTTTTTCTTTCTTTACTTTCAGGTCACTTTTATACTTTTCTATGTTTTCAGATCCAAGCTTTCGAAGGCGAAACTCTTCTTTCTCTAGACTTGTCAGTTTCTTCCATATTTGACCTTGTAATGGAAGCTGCTCTTCTTTGAATGTCAAAGGGTCTTGAATCTCTGCAGTGATGGCATCAGCAAGTTTTTTTGCTCTTTGACACTCAGGAGAGTCTTCATCGACCCAGATAACCAGTTCATGGGCAATGTTAGCCATCTGCTCAATACTCATCTTTCTCTTTGTCTTGGAAATCACATCGCTGACTGCTTCCCTCAATAAATTAACAAAATTTACATCATTTACATCTTTGTTCCAAATGATGATGTTGCTTTTAGTCAGACCTAATTTCCTTGACACTTCTTTTAGAGTGCTGACATTGATCTGTTTGTTCGTATTGTCAACCACCAAAAAAATCTGGGCCTTGTGGGTTTGGGTTGACAGCAGATTACATTTTGCATCTAACTTGTCAAGAAAAACAAAAACTGCTGCAGATGTTTGACACAAGAATTCAACCTGTTTTTCAAAAGATTCAATGTCTCCACGAAGGTTAGCCACAGCCAGTGGTTGACTGAAAACATCAATGTTTTTGTTGCCACAAGGAAGGTACCAAGTAATTTCAGTCAACCCATTTGATATTCTTCGTGGACTGTCACCACATTCCATGTTGTGGTGAACAAAGATGTCATGGTACTGCTGTGAGTTACTCAGCAGCTTGTTCAGGGTCTCTGACTTTGACAGGGAGCACTCACCCAGTCTCACAAAGGAGACCATTGGTAGATTAGAGAGGACTATTCTTTCTTCAGTGAAACCCTTGGACTCTGAAAGAGCTTCAGGTCTATACTGCTTTACAATGTCTCTCATAGCCCACAACATCAATGTGCACTGTTGACTGTCACAACTAGGAAGCAGCAGAGGCACAGAAAACTGACACAATGACATCTTTAGAGCCATTTGCTGCTGAACAAACCCATCAGAACACAGAAAGAGAGCAGTGATCACATCTAGAGGATTCACCATGTCTTCTGAATTAGAGCTTTTAAGCAGGGCTTCAAAATCATTGTCTTTGGTCTCTGAAGCATCATCACTGTTGGATCTTAACTGTTTCACATGTTTTATATTCCTTGCCGTCACATTAACCATCATTAATTTCTTCATAAAATACCATGGAAGGTCTGATTTACTTTTGTCTGGTTCTTCGTTTAATGTCTTGTCATCAATTTGAAGTATTTTGCTGAGTGATAGCTTCTCTTTGCTGTGCCGTTCCAAACCAAGATCCTTCATAATAGTCATCAGGTTTGTCTCTAAAAGTAAAAAATAAATACAAATAAAAATATGAGGTTATTATATATACATTTTAATTAATGTTTCTTCTACTGAAAGAGTAACTATACCCCAAACCCACTTTTTTTTCCTGATTAATACATATACAGTATATTTGGGTATTGAGTAGTGCTGTTTTTTAATCCTTGTCCCAATCTTTACATTTACTAAAAGTATTTTCATTTAGCATATTTTGTTGTAAAATTTCAGTCACTGCCCTCTGTGTTGAATTTTGCAATTGGCTGAGATGGATTGTTGTGACGCAACTTTCACTGTTGGCCCCGCCCCTCATATAAAAGTTAATCACAGCCCACAGTTAGCTGAACCCCACTGCTTTTTGTAAAGTAGCCCGCTTCAGTGGTGATGGCTTTATTTTCATTGAATGAGAAGACTGTTTTATAGAAGCACAGTCTTCTCATTCAATGGAAAAAAATAAATTATCCTGGTACCGTCAATAAATGAGTTATGATGTACAATAGACTTACTGTTATGTGAAAGTCTTAATAGATTTGGCTTCTGTGTGAATATAATTTAATTCCAAGAAGATTAAAGAAAGTTTATTGAACCCCTGATGTCACTGTAAACAGGGGATGGAAATGCAACTTTGAGTAGACCGATTATGCATTTCTTGTTATATTTTTTGCCATTTTTTCATGTTCAGATTCAGGTTAATTCCACTTGTAGTAATTGCATATTGTCACTTTATTTCAGTTGTGCTGGGATGAACATGACGTGATCCATCTCAAGGAAACATATTAACGCAATAAACAAAAAAGAAAACAGGGAAAGTTTAGTTTATTGACACGAAAAAACACAGAGCTGCTTTGTGGCCTGTGTGATGTTTGCACATTCATAGCAGAACAGTGACATCTATTGGATCTGGGAGGTAACATCAGTTAACAGTTTCAGTGAGTTTGTCAACATGTGCGTCAGACAATAAACCCGCGACTGTGAAGTACGTCAATGTGAGCTGATATATAACAAATAATGCACAGACATCACAGCCTGTTGTGTTTCACTTGATAGGAAACCAAATATTTAACAACCACTGCAAATTAACAGTAGGTAGTGGCTATCCGTATACGCTTGCAGTATCAATTTGGACATTATATCTGTACGCAGCGCCCCTATTTGGCCAGTTTAGGTCACTAAGACTAAACCTAACCCAAAAATTGTTGCAATATTGGGTTATAACCTAACTCTAAACTTGATCCTAATGCTAAGACGCAACATACTTATAAATTACACCATCTGTCATCTTAAGTTTATTTTATTTTATTAGTTCATACCTGGAAGTCGTTCTCCATGGCCTCACCAAACTCCTCCCATGTCCGGGCTTTTGCCTCGGCGACCGCCGTGGCTGCACTTCGCTTGGCCCGTTGGTACCTGTCTGCTGCCTCCAGAGTCCCACAGGCCAAAAAGGCCCGGTAGGACTCCTTCTTCAGCTTGACGGCATCCCTCACCCCCGGTGTCCACCAACGGGTTCGGGTATTGCCGCCACGACAGGCACCGACTACCTTGCGGCCACAGCACCGATCAGCCGCCTCAGCAACAGAGGCACGGAACATGGCCCACTCGGACTCAATGTCCCCCGCCTCCTCCGAGACATGGTTGAAGTTTTTCCGGAGGTGGGAGTTGAAGCTCCTTCTGACGGGAGACTCTCCCAGGCGTTCCCAGCAGACCCTCACTATACGTTTGGGTCTGCCAGGTCTAACCGGCATCCTCCCCCGCCATCGGAGCCAACTCACCACCAGGTGGTGATCAGTTGACAGCTCCGCCCCTTTCTTTACCCGAGTGTCCAAGACATGCGGCCGCAAGTCCGATGACACGACTACAAAGTCGATCATTGAACTGCGGCCTAGGGTGTCCTGGTGCCAAGTGCACATATGGACACCCTTATGCTTGAACATGGTGTTTGTTATGGACAATCTGTGACGAGCACAGAAGTTCAACAACAAAACACCGCTCGGGTTCCAATCAGGGGGGCCGTTCCTCCCAATCACGCCCTTCCAGGTCTCACTGTCGCTGCCAACGTGAGCGTTGAAGTCCCCCAGCAGAACGAGGGAATCCCCAGAAGGAGCACTCTCCAGTACTCCCTCTAAGGAATCCAAGAAGGGTGGATACTCCGAGCTGCTGTTTGGCCCATAGGCACAAACAACAGTCATGATCCGTCCCCCCACCCGAAGGCGGAGGGAGGCTACCCTCTCGTCTACCGGGGTAAACTCCAACGTACAGGCACTAAGTCGGGGGGCAAGAAGTATAGCCACCCCGGCCCGGCGCCTCTCACCATTGGCGACTCCAGAGTAGAAGAGAGTCCAACCCCTGTCGAGAAGGCTGGTTCCAGAGCCCTTGTTATGTGTCGAGGTGAGACCGACTATATCTAGTCCGAACTTCTCAACCTCGCACACAAGCTCAGGCTCCTTCCCCGCCAGAGAGGTGACATTCCACGTCCCTAACGCTAGCTTCTGTAGCCGGGGATCAGATCGCCAAGACCCCCGCCCTGGACGACTGCCCGATCCACATTGCACCGGCCTCATATGACCCCTCCTGCGGGTGGTGGGCCTACGGGAGGGCGGGCCCACGTCGTCCTTTCGGGCTCTGCCCGGCCGGGGCCCGTGGGCAAAGCCCCGGCCACCAGGAGCTTGCACTCAAGCCCCAACCCCGGGCCTGGCTCCAAGGTGGGGCCCCGGTAGCGCCAATCCGGGCGACGTGAACTGCCTTTGTTTTTTAATGTACATATATGGCTATTGAACCGCTCTTAGTCGGACCCGTCACCTGGGACCTGTTTGCCTTGGGAGACCCTACCAGGGACATTAAGCCCCCGACAACATAGCTCCCAGGATCATTCGGGTACTCAAACCCCTCCACCACGTTAAAGTGGCGGTTCATGGAGGAGTTTGGTGAGGCCATGGAGAACGACTTCCGGACGGCTTCGAAAAGATTCTGGACCACTATCTGGCGTCTCAGGAGGGGGAAGCAGTGCACCGTCAACACTATGTATGGTGCGGATGGTGCGCTGCTCACCTCGACTCGAGAAGTTGTGGATCTGTGGGGGGAATACTTCGAAGACCTCCTCAATCCCACCGACACGCCTTCCAATCAGGAAGCAGGGCCCAGGGAACCGAGAGTGGGCTCTCCTATC
The DNA here is from genome assembly GCF_900634775.1 of Gouania willdenowi. Lineage (NCBI taxonomy): Eukaryota > Metazoa > Chordata > Actinopteri > Blenniiformes > Gobiesocidae > Gouania > Gouania willdenowi. The sequence goes on along the minus strand of NC_041061.1, from coordinate 19,645,847 downwards.
TCTGGGGCTGAGGTTGCCGAGGTGGTTAAAAAGCTCCTCGATGGCAGGGCTCCGGGGATGGATGAGATCCGCCCGGAGTTCCTCAAGGCCCTGGATGTTGTGGGGCTGTCATGGCTGACACGACTCTGCAACATTGCGTGGACATCGGGGGCAGTCCCTCTGGATTGGCAGACCGGGGTGGTGGTCCCCCTTTTTAAGAAGGGGGACCGGAGGGTGTGTTCCAATTATAGAGGGATCACACTCCTCAGCCTCCCTTGTAAGGTCTATTCAGGGGTACTGGAGAGGAGGGTCCGCCGGATAGTTGAACTTCGGATTCAGGAGGACCAATGTGGTTTTCGTCCTGGCCGTGGAACTGTGGACCAGCTCTACACCCTCAGCAGGGTCCTTGAGGGGCCATGGGAATTTGCCCAACCAGTCCATATGTGTTTTGTGGACCTGGAAAAGGCATTTGACCGTGTCCCTCGGGGATTTCTGTGGGCGGTCCTCCGGGAGTATGGGGTATTGAACCTCCTGATAAGAGCTGTTCGTTCCCTGTATGACCGGAGTCAGAGTCTGGTCCGCATTGCCGGCAGTAAGTTGAAATTGTTTCCGGTGAGGGTTGGACTCCGCCAGGGCTGCCCTTTGTCACCGATTCTGTTCATAACTTTCATGGACAGAATTCCTAGGCGCAGTCAGGGCGTTAAGGGGGTCCGGTTCGGGGCCTCAGTATTGCATCACTGCTTTTTGCAGATGATGTGGTCCTGTTGGCTCCAACATACCGTGACCTTCAACTCTCTCTGGATCGGTTCGCAGCCGAGTGTGAAGCGGCCGGAATGAGAATCAGCACCTCCAAATCCGAGTCCGTGGTTCTCAACCGGAAAAAGGTGTGGTGCCTTCTCCGGGTTGGAGATGAGGTTCTGCCCCAGGTGGAGGAGTTCAAGTACCTCGGGGTCTTGTTCACGAGTGAGGCAAGGATGGAGCGAGAGATCGACAGGCGGATTGGTGCGGCATCTGCAGTGATGCGGAGTCTGCATCAGTCCGTCATTGTAAAGAGGGAGCTGAGCCAAAAAGCGAAGCTCTCTATTTACAGGTCGGTCTACGTTCCAACCCTCACCTATGGTCATGAACTTTGGGTCATGACCGAAAGAACAAGATCACGGGTACAAGCGGCCGAAATGAGTTTCCTCCGTAGGGTGGCTGGGCTCTCCCTTAGAGATAGGGTGAGAAGCTCAGTCATTCGGGAGGGGCTCAAAGTAGAGTCGCTGCTCCTCCGCATCGAGAAGAGCCAGATGAGGTGGCTCGGGCACCTAATTAGGATGCCCCCTAAACGCCTCCCTAGTGAGGCGTTCAGGGCACGTCCCCTCCGGAAGGAGGCCCCGGGGAAGACTTAGGACACGCTGGAGAGACTATGTCTCTCGGCTGGCCTGGGAACGTCTCGGGGTCCCCCCGGAAGAGCTGGAGGAAGTGGCCGGGGAGAGGGAAGTCTGGGCCTCCCTACTGAGGATGCTTTCCCCGCGACCCGGAAACGGTGTGTATCCTAAGGGTGTGCGATCTGACGATATTAGATTGTTAAGGATTACAACATGACGACAATTTCCGAATTCAGAACCGTCTGTAGTTCACATTTTAACCCTTGCGGTGTCTGCGTCATATGTCTGTGGTCCAAAACATCCAATGTTTTTTTTCTCTGCCAAATCACACCATTTGCTAGTCAGCATTACAGATTATTAAGCGTTTAAACAGCGCAGAAGTACGCTCCGCTCCGCCCCAGTGCACGGACACACAGTGAGCTGTGTTAGCGACTGTATGTCTTTCTGTCTGTTAAACTTTGTCAGTTCTGAGTGTTGAAGCACTGAAATATGTTTGAGAAAACACTGCATGTGTTTCTCTTCTATAACTAACTCTGTCGCTGCGCTGTAGCAGAGATCTGCTGCTGCTGAAGCTAACGGGGCTGTTTGCACATTCTTAAAGAGACAGTGTCCTGAATGTGATTTACTTTAAAAACTACTTTCAGCAACTCAGAGCGGCCCTGAAAGAAGCAACACTGCATAATGTAATCACATTTCAGCCTTAATGAAGGAAAATGTTGTTATTGTGCTGCTAGTGATTAATAAGAGTCTTTGTGGCATTTTTCTCCACTGACTTTGATCCATGATTGTTTTTCTTGTTAAACTATTGAAAAATAAAAATAGATAAATGGAGTTTATATCACCTATTGCCATTTTGAGGAAAAATATAGAGATGAATATTGGTCCATATCACCCAGGCCTAATGTAACCAAACCAGTAATGTTTTATCTTGTAAAGGATGTTATTGTCTAAACTGTGTGAAATGAGGGGTTAAAACACTGCTTAAAGTAGGATTTAATTAATGTGTGCCTGGGGGCCGGCGGGGAGACTCCCAGCGGCCCCCTGGTGCCTTATGCGGCTTGGGGTGTGGTCGTCCTCCCTGGGCGGGCTGCTCCTGGTGCTGCATCCGTTCCGGGTCCTTCTGGCCTGGGGTCGGGCCCCTGCTGGCTCTGGGCTCGCCGGCGGGTGCCCACTGACTGCCTGTTCGGCGCGGTTCTGGTCGTCTGCTGGGCGTGGGCTTCGGCTCCTCCGCTGGGGCCTCGGGCAGGGAGTTCTCTGGGCCCTCCCCTCGGGGGGTTGGGCGCGGGGGTGGGGTGGGGGGGTGGGGGGGTCGATGGGGTGGGGGGTCTGGGGGTTGGGGGTGGGATCGGTGGCGTGGTGCGCTGGGTCCTTGGCTCCTTGGGGCTTTCTCGGGTGTGTATGGGGGGGCGATGGCTGCCTCTCGGCTTGGGATCTTGGGGGCGTTCGGGGGACTGCTTGGCCGTGGGGTGGTCGCCGGGGGCCCTTAGGCTGCCTGCTCTTGCTGCTGGCCTGACTGCTTCTTCGGGCCCGGGGGCGGCTCTTGGGTTTTGCAGTGGCGGTACTTGGAAATACATTTGTCATGGATGCACTGGCCTTGGGCTGTGGGATAACACTCATACTGGGCTCAACCTTAGACACGTTGTTCCCAAATACCTGTTTTATGGAATTTCCACTCACCTCTTCCTCTGTTCACAGCCACCACCATTATTCCTAAACCACACACTGGTCACCAAACTGGCTTGACAACACAACAATAAACACAATATACACAACCACAATTTCACATCGCATCACTTAAAACTATTCCCCACCCATTCCATATCCTATCTTGTATCCCTCTTCCCTGTTAACTTCCCCACCCCCCTCCAACCCCTCACCTTGGTGTAACACTGCCCTCTCTTTTTTACATCCTCCCTTTAATAAAGTATTTCTTACCCTTCCCTAGGGAGGGCTGGTGACGGTCACAATTATGCAATGAAATAAATAAATTTATTTAATTGCAATAATAAAATATGCATTGCTGTCAAAAGATTGCACTTCTTGTAGTGTTAACCTTCGACAGCATGTGCAGACAAGGTAAAAAAAAAAAAAATTAATGTGTGTTACCTCAATAACAAATATAAATCACTAGACTGATCTGCTGCCTTATGTCGCAAGTGATGCTAATGCTACACCACTTTAGTTAAACAAAGTAAAAAGTCTGTGTGACTAAAATAACTTGTCAGCCTTTTTGTTTGATGTTAAAGGTATTGTGGACAATGTTTGAAAAAGAAAATGTGCATGCGCAATACGCCTACATGTCACCGAGCCCCGTTTTCCTCGTGCACAGCTCTGTTTACAAGTTGGAGTCGGCATCGGTCATACAAGCTTACCTTACAAAAGAAGATTTGCACTTTTCCCACTATGTTAGACTCGCCACCGGCAAGTGAAAATCCATTTTCAAATGACCCGGTACGCACCAGGCACGAGCATGTACGACGGCCTTACGTAAACATGATTGACAATCAGGAGGACCAATAGTCGTGATGATCCACCCGGAAGCTAAACATCGTCCACAATACCTTTAATTGTACTTGGAACCAGTTTGATGAAGTGTTTACATAATATTAAAAAAAAATGATAATTACCTTGTCTTAAATGATCTTTTATTCCTTTTTTCCATTTAGGGCAATGATTTTAAGTAGGTGATTTGGTTTGTTTCATTGGTAAATAACTTTCAAATAGTCTCAATGATTTGAATGAAAAAAATTGTGATAAAATCGTGATCGTGATTTTACAAAGAAAAAATTGTGATATGTTTCCCATATCGCCCACCCCTCGTGTATCCCCACATTCAGTTTTTAATGTGGCACTTCCGCCTATGTCTTGTTTTCTCGCGCCCTTACCTCTTCCCTTTTGTTAACAATCTCCGTGTGAGAGTTAAGCGGCTTTGCTGTCAGGATAAATATATCTTTATTAGTTATGTTTCCAAGTTAGTTGGCTGAATTAAACCTGTTCTAAAGTGCTTCCGACGTATTGTAACACATGTTTATGTCGTTTGTTTGTGTAGGGGCATGTTTATGGGAAAAACTGACTGAAGGACTTGTGGATGTGTTTCTGCTGCTGTCAGAATAAAACATCTTTAAACACAACGCAGAGTCTCGACCGGTTACACTTGTACTTCGCTAACCGTACCAATTGCACCGGGGGTTTTCTGTACGGCAACATTACAAATAGACACTTTCTTAAATGTAGACAACTCAGCATGTTTAAACTGAATAAAACCAAGCTTACTTTTAACATCTGTAGCAACGACTTGACTGTCAGCATCACTGGTAGAAGATGGAGGTAAAAGAGGATCATTTAGGTCTTCAAAATGACGATTAGCAGAGGAATCTCTAGCGCTGTCTCCTGTTACAGGCACGGCCTGTCACTTTAAGAGAGGTGTTGCATTGTGGGAGGTGAAGGCTTGACCGGGTTGTTTACGTGTGGGAAATGTAGTGTTTTGTCTGGTCAGTCCGGGAGTAGATGTTCACAGGTGCGCTCTCTGTAAGTTTTGGATGCAGCGTGTTTATTACCTAAGATAAGAGAGGATTAAAACACATCATACCCTCAGATACCTGCCTGCTTCTTCCTCCCTGCACTCACCCGGTATGCAGAGTCGGCATTACGGACCGCTGTTGTTACCGGTAATAACGAGCCACGGCTGGGGTAAAACTCAGTGAAATACCAGACCTCCTTACCACGGTTCGGAGATAACCTGGCGAAGGTAACACTGGGGGCTCGTCCGGGATCCTATTCTGCAATTTCCGGAGGTTTTGATGGCGGAAAAGTAAGAAGAAAAGGAATACTGTGAAGTACATGTGGAAAATGGCGACACGAAGAAAAGTCACCACTGGAAATAGCTCACGTGTTGAAAGACAGCACTCAAACGTAAGCAGCAACCCGTTCGTGTTGGATGTTATTGAGAATGCTTCCATTGTGAGAGACTTAAGAAAAGAGAGAGACTTTTGTGGATGTAGCAGCAACCCCTTGGTGGCTAACACGGAGCTAACGTTAGCTGCAGGTGAGCCTGTAGGCCTCACTACAACAGCGCCACACGAGGAGGCATGGCAGCTTACCCCCCCACCTTCAACGCACACCAATCCCTTCCTTACACCGATGGAAAAGAAAAGGACATTGTGTGGTGAGTCAATGGCCTATCTGCCACCCTCACATGGTAATGATGAATGTGTAGTCTGCACTCCAGTTAAAATGGCACCATGGAAGATGGAAGAAAACATTGATAACCCATCTGCTTCCATCACTAATGAACAATTAATGGAAAAATTCACTCGAATGGGTTGTGATTGTTTCATAAGCAGTCCTGTCATCCCCACTAAAGCCAGATTCCCACAAAAAGTTCCACAATCTATTCACTATGCCTCCCAGCTTGTCCAGAATAGTCCTGAGGTGCACACACAGGGTCAGCATCATTACTCATCGTGCAGTGCAGGACATGAGATGTATGAGGATGGATTAAGAGGTGTGAGACGAGCTGGCTGCCCACCGCACTGCTGTTCACCACGCATTATGTTTAATGACTATATGGACACTAGTGATGAAGAACAATATGGACAAAAAGAAAGAATCCCCACGTTGCAGCCGGGACATTTTGACGGGACTGGTCCTTGGAAGGACTTCCTGTATCAGTTTGAAAGCTGTGCAAAAGCCAATCGCTGGACTGAAAAGACAAAAGCTGTTCAGTTGAAGTTCAGTCTGAGGGGTGCAGCTGGGGCCATCGTCCACAAAAATCCGAAATCTGACCGCTGGAGCTACCTGCGCATGGTGGAGGAGATTGAAGCTGCCTACGGTCCGCGTTCCGAGCATGCTGCAGCCATCGGCATTGAGCTGAGACAACGAGTCAGGAGACCAGGTGAAGCCTTGCACACCCTCAGAGATGACATTTATGAAAAGGTCTCCATTGTGTATGCTAACCGCACAGAGTTGGAGCAAGACTGTATATGCGTGGAGGTCTTCACCAACGCCTTGGCCGACGCCGAGGTGGTTCAAAAGTTGCTAGAGGAGCGCCCCTACACCCTAGCTAAAGCCTATGAAATTGCACACCGCTACGAGACCACCAGGAGGGCTGCTAGGGCAGTCACACAGCTCATGCGGCCAGGTGGGCGTGGTTTTGCAGCACAGGCAACCAGAACTGCTACAGTACGCGAAGCTGCTAACATTCCAGTGTTTGAGCAAGTACCAGGGGCCACCAGATTCAATAAGCAGCAACGACCTTACCAAAACAAGTTTAAAAAGACAAACTTTAATGAAGTCATCTGTCACAACTGCTCCGGTGTAGGACATTTAAAGCGAAACTGCCCCTCCCCTTATCGATCCACAAGGAGCCCTGGGAATGCCACTTTCACTTCCACCCCCGACCCAAGCACAGTAGTTATCTGTACTAAGAGCCCAGTAGATGAGATGTGTGTACAAATAATGATTCATGGACTAGAAATCTGTGCTCTGCTCGACTCTGGTGCACGGAGGAATGTCCTACCTTTGCATCATTTCAACTCCCTCCCTACTCAGTTCAGACCACCAGTGCAGCCATCTGTTGCACAGATTCTGCAAGGCATTGGCCCTGAAGGCTTAGTTGTTTTGGGTGAAGTAATTTTACCAGTGCACATTGGAAACAGCATCACCCAAGTTAACTTCATCATGGCGGACACCACCCAAAGCACCGAGGTCATCCTGGGACATCCATTCCTGCTGCAGGCGCAGGCCCGTTTGGACTATGGGCGTAAAGAAATAACTCTTTTTGGTGAAAAGGTGCCTGATTTTTATTCTAGCCAACCTTCTGAGACACATCTCGTTCGTGTGGCACGCACCACAGTGTTAGAGGCGGGTTGTGAGTACGTGGTGCCCGGCATTTCTCGTCTCCGCAGCGCTGCGGGTGGACCTCTGATGCTCAGCCCCGTAAAAGGTTTTATTGAAAGGCACCAGGTTCTTGTGGCTCGAGCAGTATTACAAGCCCGGCAGGCGGCCAGCATCCCCATCAGAGTGTTTAATCCTGGCGCCATACCCGTCACCTTAAAGAGAGGAGCTGTGGCTGGGGTTCTTCAGCAAGCACAGGTGCTGGCAGAGGCGGAGCCGCAGTCATCAAAGACCCCAGGTGCGCATGAATTCACTCATACCCATTCCACCAATGTACCAAATCACTTGCAGGTGCTGTATGCAGAAAGCTGTGCTGGTCTGTCGGGGGATGCCTCCCGTAGCCTGGCTCACCTTTTGTGTTCCTACAGTGATGTCTTTTCTGCGGGTCCCACAGATCTTGGCCGCACTAACATCGTGCAGCATGACATTATCACCATCCCAGGGCCGCCAGTAAAGCAGGCACCACGCAGGATGAATAGGGAAAAGCAGGTGGCAGCAGACCAGCAGGTGCAGCAAAGCCTGGATACCGGCGTGGCTCAACCAAGCAACAGCAGCTGGGCTGCCCCGATTGTCATGGTAAGAAAAAAAGACCAAAGCCCAAGACTGTGTGTTGATTACAGGCTTTTAAACGAACGCACTATTAAGGATGCTTATCCGCTTCCCCGCATTCAGGACACCCTCGACACACTTTCCACTGCCAAATATTTCAGCACCCTAGATTTGACATCCGGCTATTGGCAGGTGGAAATGACCCCCAGGGCCCGGAAAGCTGCAGCCTTTTGCACACGTAAAGGACTGTTCGAGTGGAACGTGATGCCCTTTGGACTGTGCAATGCACCAGCCACGTTCCAAAGGCTAATGGATCGTGTTTTAATGGGGCTGCAGTGGGAGACGTGTCTGGTGTATCTCGACGACATCATCATTCTGGGGCGGGACAGTGCACAGATGCTGGAGCGGCTGGAACAGGTGTTAATTCGACTGCGTTTAGCCAACCTCAAGCTGAAACCATCTAAGTGCTGTTTGTTTCGGGAGAAGGTGGCCTACCTGGGGCACATCGTGTCCGCTGGGGGCATTGCTACTGACCCCCAAAAGATTCAACAAGTGGAGGAGTGGCCTGCACCACAAAATGTTTCGGAAGTGCGACAGTTTGTTGGTTTGGCTTCATATTACCGCCGTTTTGTTGAAAACTTTGCAACCATAGCCCGACCCCTCCACGAGTTGACCCAAAAATATGCACGGTTCCATTGGACCCCTGAGTGTCAGGAGGCGTTCGACAGACTAAAAAAAATGCTAACTTCGGCTCCAGTCCTAGGCTATCCCCTCGACGATGGCGACTTCTTTCTCGACACAGATGCTAGTGACTGGGGAATCGGAGCAGTCCTCTCCCAGGTGCAAGGAGAAGAGGAGAGAGTTCTAGCCTATGGGAGCCGGAGGTTGTCCGCTACCGAACAAAATTATTGCACAACAAGACGTGAGCTCCTTGCAGTGGTTGAGTTCACAACACACTTCAGACAATATCTACTTGGTAGGCCTTTCACTGTTCGAACCGACCACAGCAGCCTCCGCTGGTTGACCAGACTAAGGGAGCCCGAGGGTCAGCTGGCTCGCTGGCTTGAGAAGCTTGCAGAGTATGATTTCCAGGTCATCCATCGGCCAGGGAAAAACCACCAGAATGCTGATGCTCTCTCTAGGAGACCCTGCCGCGCCTCATGTCCATGCACGGTCCCAGAACCTGACTTTAGAAACATTCAACATAAGGGGGTGCAGTGCGACCTGGGTGACGTAGTGCTCCAGACTCTAACATGTACAGGGCATCCTCCAGTGGGGGTAGTTGAGCCGGAGCTCTGTGTAGGGGAGAAGAGGACCTCAGCGGCGGAGTTTCCCATAGTGGGGGTAGAGGGCTTCGATCTCGACACCTGCACTGCTGTCTTAGCTGATCATCCCATCATCCGCCTGGTGAGTGAGTCTTCTAGTAATAACTTGTTTCACGGCTGGACCCAAGAACAACTCAAAACTGCACAAATGACTGATCCAGATATAGCACCAATAAGGGTGTGGAAGGAGGAAGGCTGTAATCGTCCACCCTGGGCTGACATCGCAGCTCACAGCCCCGCCACCAAAGCCTACTGGGCGCAGTGGAAAAGACTGTGCCTAAGAGATGGTATTTTGCTGAGAAAATTCTACTGCAGTGAGTTGAAGGTGTTCTACCCTCAAATTCTGCTGCCCCGCACTTTCCGCAACTCGGTGATGGAGCAGCTGCATGAAGGCGCAGTAGGTGGACACTTCGGTGCAGAAAAGACACTAGCACGCCTTAAAACCCGGTACCATTGGTACAACATGAGGGATGATGTCACATTGTGGTGCCGCACTTGTGTTAGCTGTGCAGCTAAAGCTCGCCCCAGAAAAACCCCTCGCGCTGCCATGGGCACCGTTCAGGTCGGCGCCCCCATGGAACGAATTGCAGTTGATCTGATGGGACCTTTAAATGAGACTGAAAGGCACAATCGTTTCATACTGGTGGTCCAAGACTACTTCAGTAAGTGGGTAGAGGCTTACCCAGTTCCCAACGAGCTAGCAACCACGGTGGCAGAAAAGATTGTTTCGGAGTGGGTGTGCAGGTATGGTGCACCTCGGGCTTTGCATAGCGACCAGGGCTCCAACTTTGAGTCGGCTGTCTTCAGGGGGATGTGTGAACTCCTGGGAATTGAAAAAACACGTACCACGCCCTTTCATCCACAATCGGATGGACAAGTTGAGCGCTTCAATGCCACTCTACAAAAAGCTCTGGCCACGATGTCCGAGCGGTGCCACTGGGACTGGGATTTGATGATCCCTTACTCACTCATGGCCTATCGTGCAACCAAACACAGCTCCACTGGCTTGACCCCAAATATGATGCTCTTTGGGCGAGAAATCACAGAGCCTGTTGACCTGGTCGTGGGTCTTCCTCCGGGTGAAAATGACATCAACACCATCCCTGAATATGTCATGCAGCTCAGACAGCAGCTGGAGCTCGCCCATCAGCTGGCACGGGAAGCCCTGGGAAAATCCTCTGAGCGTGCCAAGAAACAGTACGACAAAAACATCTGTCAAGTCCAATATCAAATAGGTGCTGCGGTGTGGCACTTAATCAAAGGCACCAAACGAGTAAAGAATAAAGTGCGGAAGTTCCTGCCAGCCTACGAAGGCCCCTACTTCATTGTGGGTGTATTAGACGACTTAATCTATTGCATCCAGAAGAGCCCAAGGTCCAAGATCAAAGTTGTTCACCATGACAAATTAAAGCCTTTTCACTCCAGAACTCCGTTGGACAACAGCTGGGTCTTTCACAACACTGATGTACCGGTACCATTGGAGGTGCTGACTCCTTCAACAGATAACGAGTCTGAGGACATTGGACCACTGAACCTCTGGGATACGTCTGCAGAAGAAGAGGAACTAGTGGTGGAGACCCCCAGAGACGCCAGCTCGCCTGGTGGCGTCCTGCTTTTTGACCGCTCTGCTCAGCCTCAGCTAGATGAGGAAGTCAATCAAGATTTAACCCCGGAACCACACGGTTGTTCTCCTCCAAACTCTTCATATGCTCCAAGACCTCGTAGGGAGCGAAGACCGCCAAACTGGTTTGGTGATTGGGCGGTTGATTGATTGAAAAAAAAAAAAATATATATAAAAAAAAAATAAATAAATAAAAATTTTATAATACTTTGTTATGTTCTCAAAAGTATGGTTGGTATTTTGTAAAAGTTGTCTTGCTTTATGCGAAGGTTTAATATAATGTTTACATACAAATGTGATATAGCTCTATTTTTGGGGCTATGGTTATAACTGTAATGTTGAGTTTTTTTTTTGGTTTATGGATGCTGGTTATTATGTTGATGTCTGACTATGGGGTAAGGTTTAACTCACAGATTTCGTAAGGAGACAGACAATTTTCCATAATGCACCCTCTGTCAGGTATAGTATCTTTTGCCATAATGTCTTCTTTGCTAACTGTGTATCTGTTGTGCAATAGACATTTTTGTTACACTGTGATAAGAGTGAGAAATGTGCATTGGTTTTTGTTTTATTTAATGTGTTAGAGTAGGAACCAGGTTTGCAGTGTAAACAAAGGGGTTGTTCTGAATGTCCTGTTGTGACTATGATGCTGGAGTGATGTTAAAGGTTTAATCATCATCCAGAGTGGGGGTAGTGTTACAGGCACGGCCTGTCACTTTAAGAGAGGTGTTGCATTGTGGGAGGTGAAGGCTTGACCGGGTTGTTTACGTGTGGGAAATGTAGTGTTTTGTCTGGTCAGTCCGGGAGTAGATGTTCACAGGTGCGCTCTCTGTAAGTTTTGGATGCAGCGTGTTTATTACCTAAGATAAGAGAGGATTAAAACACATCATACCCTCAGATACCTGCCTGCTTCTTCCTCCCTGCACTCACCCGGTATGCAGAGTCGGCATTACGGACCGCTGTTGTTACCGGTAATAACGAGCCACGGCTGGGGTAAAACTCAGTGAAATACCAGACCTCCTTACCACGGTTCGGAGATAACCTGGCGAAGGTAACACTCCCTTCATAGATATGTGACACCACCAGGCACAGGCTCCAGCCATCCACAACCAGGCCCAGGGTCCAGCCATCCACCACCAGGCCCAGGCTCCAGCCGTCCACAACCAGGCCCAGGCTCCAGCCATCCACCACCAGGCCCAGGGTCCAGCCATCCACAACCAGACACAGGCTACAGCTATCCACCACCAGGCCCAGGCTCCAGCCATCCTAAAACATGGGCCCAAAGGAAACCCCTGCGATGGAAGAGTTGGATGAGGTAAGAAAAACACTTACATTTTCATCAGATGATATGTCTGTCATAAAGAATCAACAAAAGCAGTTAATCCAGCTAATGATATCAGGTCAAGAAGCTTTGTGTTGAAAATGCTGAAAAAGACAAAGATTTCTGATTTGGAGAGGAGAATTTCACTTGGGTCAATAACTGTAAAATATTCATTAAACTCAATGGGACACCAGAAGAAGCCATGGTCTTGGTGGTCAAAACAGTGGAGGAGATGGACGAGTTTAGTTGACAAATCACCAGCGTTGGGAGTAACACGTTACAAAAGTAACACATTTACAGTAATTTATTACTTTTTGCTGTAACGCAGTAATGTAAAGCATTACTAATGAAATTTCGGTAATATAATACCAGTTTCTCTGTCTGCTGTGCTACTTGAACCAATAGTGTTACAATTTGACTGGTCATGTTAGCAGCAGTAAAAAACAGCAAACTAAAAATGAAAAAAAGAATAGAAACAAAAAGAAAGAGATTGTGCATCTTGTCATGTTATAGTATCATAACTTACCAGACTTCAACTTTGTCTGCTTTTGTGATTCTGACGGTCATTGTTACTTATTGCACAATGAGCCTTCACTGTGCATATTATATTGTTAGTCATTATGCTAGTGTCATTTTAGTCATTTTTTAGTCAAGTATGGTTAATGGTCTTAAAATGATTCATGTGGACATTAGAAGCTTACTTCCTAAAATTGACCAATTGAGAGCCTGGATAACTTACAATAAACCTAGCATTATTACAATATCTGAAACATGGCTTTCTTCTAGCATCTCTGACAATGATATTCATCTGGAGAATTATACTTTGTACAGAGCAGACCGAGGCTCTAGAGGGGGCGGTGTAGCCACCTTTATAGCATCTAATCTTCAATCTCTGCTTATTCACCCAAAAGAAAAACAAGTGCATTTTGAAGGTCTGTTTGTAAAAGTTATTTTGCATGAAAATAAACAATTAATCATTGGTAATATTTACAGACCTCCTAACTCCCCTTCTGATTCCGTGAAAAATATATTGTCTACAGTTTCATCCTTAGGTCGTAATAATGAGATGATATTACTGGGTGACTTTAACATAAACTGGTTGGCTCCTTCCTCTGCATCTGAGCGAAACATTTTTAATCGCTCAAATTTTTCCCAGTTGATTAATGACCCTACAAGAATTAGTCCCACATCACAATCTCTTCTTGATCTGATCTTAGTAACTCACCCTGAGCGCTTTTTAGACTCTGGTGTGTTATCTGACTGTTTTAGCGATCACTGTATTGTGTATTGTATATGGAAAATTAAACCTCCATGTCTCCCCCCAAAAATTATTAAAGTTCGTAGAACAAAATGGTTAAACAGTGAAAACTTGAATGATATTTTAAATATTAACTGGGACAGACTTTATTTAATACCTTCCATAAATGAAGCCTGGGACTATTTCTCCTCTGAACTGCTAAATGTTATTAATCTTCATGCTCCATTTACAGAAATCAGAGTTAAAGGAAGCCATCTTCCCTGGGTGAATGGAGAACTCCTTAGTCTGTTGAGACAACAGGATAAGGCCTGGTCAACATTTAATCAAACTAAGCTTGCTGCTGACTGGGATGTACAGTATATCTACACCTGCGAAATATATGTACCACGCAAACTAGAAATGCTAAATCAAATTATTACAAAAACAGTCTTACAAATAACTTTAAACATCCTAAACAGTTTTGGAAGAAAATAAACAAATTATCAGGTAAATCTAACTCTGCAACTCATAATATGCTTATTAATGATGTAATTACTAATGACTCTGGTGCGATTGCTTCTGCCTTTAGCCAACATTTTTCACAACTTCCACAGGTCCATTCTCCTCCCCATGCTTCACTTTCTTCCTCTGATGCTCCATCTTGCAGCACTTTCTCATTCAGTAGGGTAAGCCCAGCTGTAGTAGAGCAGATCATAAATGAACTTTCTCATAGCAGTGCTGGTCCAGACGGCATTGAGACCAAGTTTATCAAGCTTGCCGCTCATGTTCTATGTTTTCCTTTAGCCGATTTGTTTAACTTATCATTTAGTACATGTGAAGTTCCCTCTGCCTGGAAATGTGCAAAGGTCATCCCCCTGCATAAAGGGGGTGACACTAGTAATGTAAATAACTACAAACCAATCTCTATGATTAATAGTATTGTTAAAGTCTATGAGAAAATAGTCTTTAATCAACTATCAGAACACCTCTCAACCAATAACCTTTTATCTCCATTTAAATCTGGCTTTAGAAAACACTTCTCTACTACATCTGCTTTATTAAAATTTACCAATGATATTTTTTCTGGCTTTGACAATAATCTGCTTACTGGTGCTTTATTTATAGATCTCACCAAAGCATTTGATATGGTCGATCAATATTTGCTTTTAGACAAGCTTCATTCTATAGGCCTGGATAGGTCTTCGCTCCTCTGGTTCAATTCTTACCTTCATCATCGGCAACAGTGTGTGTTTTACAATGGCAGCTACTCTGACTTTTTATTTATTGAGAAAGGTGTTCCGCAGGGTTCTTCTCTTGGCCCACTTTTATTTTCAATATTTATTAATGATCTCCTTCTTGCATGCAATGACTGTAACATCCAACTTTTTGCTGATGACACCGTGATTTATTCTGCAAACTCTAATATCTCAGATATTAATCACTCTATTCAGCATGACTTCAATGCAGTTCAATCCTGGCAACAATCTAATAAACTATTACTCAATAACTCGAAATCAAATTTTATGTTGTTCCAGAAGCGGGTTCGCCCAGTCTCAGCCAATGAGATTAAACTTACTTTTTCTGATTTGTCACCAGTCCCAGTTGTTGATCAGTTTAAATATCTTGGTCTATGGGTAGACTCCTCACTGTCATTTAAAACTCATATACAAACTATTACAAACAAAATTTCTTATCGCTTAAAATTGCTTTATCAATCAGTTAATTGTTTTAGTTACTCAGTTAGAAAAAGGATAATTTTACAATTGATTCTTCCCATTATTGATTACAGTGATATTATTTATCAAAACACCACTGCCACGATTTTCCAACCACTTAATGTCACGTACAATAGTCTGTGTAGATTTATCCTCCGCTGTCCATTCAGAACTCACCACTGCTAAATGTGTGAACATTTGTCATGGCTCTCTCTGGCATCTAGACGACAGCTTCACTGGCTATTATTTATATTTAAATGTATTAATTTGAGTTTTCCTGATTATTTAAAACAATATATAATTCATTTCAGATCGTCATACAGACCATATCTTGTAGTCCCTAGAGTCAAAAAAGTAGTGGGTAAATTTTCATTCAAATATAAAGCTCCATTTGACTGGAACATTCTCCCATTATCGATCCGCTCTCTAACCTCTCTGTCTCTGTTTAAAAATGCTCTTATCCTCCATCTCCAGAATATCTGTCAGTGTTTTTGATTATAGGCTATGTAACCTAAACCTTTTTTATTCATTTAATCTAATGAAAGTTTTTACTATCATTAGATACCTACTATTAATGACATCACTATTATTACTTATTTATTTTTGTATAAAATATTTACTGTTTTGAGCAAATGTTAAATGTATACTGTGTGTGGGTGTGGGTGTGTATGTGTGTGTCTATATTTTGTTGTATTTATTATTTTTGAAATATTGAATTTTTGTATTGTCTGCTCTGCTGTAGCTGTCATTTTAGGTAAGTTGAGGACCCCCTCGCAAACGAGATGTTCCATCTCAAGGGGCATATCCTCCAATAAATAAATAAAATAAAATAAAATAAAATAAATAAAATAAATAAAATAAATAAATAAAGAAATCTTGAAAAAAAAAAAAAAAACATGGTTAAATCTTAAAATAATTTCCTACAGCACAATAATAAGTTAAATATACTGACTATAATCAAACAATTATTGTAATTCAAATTAAAAAAATTAAAGCTTCAGAACAAAAGAAAACTATTTTAAGTAATAAATTACTTGTTTTTAGTGAAAAATGATAAAGCTGTTTCTTGATACAAGTTGACTCATCTTAAAATTAGTATTTCAGTCTGGATCACTATATTCAAATAGCTTTATTTAGCATATATATTATCTATCCTTTAGAACTGGTACATTTCCTTGTAAAATTAAAACATCTAAAGTTATACCGCTGCATAAATATGGTGACGACGTGATTTTAACAATTACAGACCTGTTTCAATATTATCACAATTTTCAAAAATTCTTGAAAAGCTTTTTAAAAACCGTTTGGAAAGTTTCATAGATCAGCACCATCTACTCTCTGAATGTCAGTATGGATTTAAGGAAAAACCGCTCAACATCATTGGCACTGATTGATTCAGATGAGGAAATAACTACTTTTGGTTAAAAAAAAACACGTTATAGGAATATTTGTTGATTTATCCAAGGCATGTGACACTATAGATCATAAAATTTTACTGTATTGGTCCAAAACGGTTTATTCTCTACATTAATGATTTATGTAAAGTGTCTACATTATTGAAACTGACACTGTTTGCTGATGACACAATTCTTTTTTGCTCTTGCTCTGATCTACAACAATTAATAAGTGATGTTACAAATGAATTCAGTAAAATAAGAACCTGGTTTTCTATCAACAAACTGTCCTTTAATATGAACAAAACAAAAATTATGTATTTTGGAAACTGGCCAAATAACCTGTTCCCCTCACAGGTGATATTAGGCTTTCTCTGGATGGAAATCACATTAAACAAATAAACAAAACTAAATTTCTGTGTTATACTAGACAACCAAATTATTTGGCAACTGCATATTAAACATGTTCAAAAAAAGATTTCAAATGGTACAACTGTACTCAACAGAGCAAGACATGTTTTAAATTACAGCGCACACCACACACTTTATTGTTAATAGTATTACCATACGTCACTTAATGTTAATTACAACCATTAGTTTCACTTAAAAAACAATTGTTACATTACGTCATACAGGATATTTGGAACACACAGAGCCACTATTCAATAAATCTAAATTACTAACATAAGCAGAAATTGTAGCTTTTCAAAAGAGTAAAATAGTATTTAAAGCACAACAAAAACTTTATCCTAAAAATATTCAGAAATGTTTTATTGAATAAGCTGTAAAACTATAACTTAAAAGACAAAATGAACTTTCAGTCACTACATGCACGTACAACAAAAAAAGCTTTTGTGTGTCAGTAAGTGGTACCAGGTTGTGAAACAGTTTGTGTAATAAAAACATGTCTGAATTTAAAGCAATTTAAACATAAATACATAAAGTTTATGTATGTTTGTGTTAAAGGGATAAAATTGTAAATAGGTGTGGATATACTTGTGTGGACAGATGAATGTATAGTGGATCACATGAATTGTATAATTATATAGATGTATATCAAAAAAGTGTGTGTGTATATACTGTATGTATAATTAAAGTGTAAATAGGTGTATATTATAAGATTATATGTATCATACTAGATATTACAAGGGGTGGGATCATAGGTACAGTATATACTTCCTCCAACTCCTTTTCAAATATGTCAGGAGCAGGATTTTGTACCATTTGTTTTCTCTTTGTCTTGTTTGATTCATTTTCCTTTTTTTTAGTCCTATTATTTTTTTTGTGTTCATGTTAGAAATAAAATTAAATCAAATCAAACAAAAATATGTAGAACTACTTTTTATACAAGGCGAAAACTGGTAATATTTTCTAACATGTTTAAAGAAGCTGTTTACCTCTGTTGTAGCAGGAAATTGGGCCTTTGAACCTTCATCCTTATCTGAACCTAAAAGAAAAAACATTATTAAAACCCTTTGAAAAGTCTGTAACAAGACCATAAGTTTTTCAAAAGGTGTAATCTGGATAAAAATGATCTGGATTAGAAAATTCCTTTTTTTTTTGCCATCCCAGAATAAAATGATTTTGTGGATTTTGTCCTCGGTTTTTCAAAGGCTTTTCAGATACGATCATTCTATCCAGATACCACAATGTAGGGAACTAAACCACATCAAGCGTAAGGACCCCCTTTCCAGCAGGAATTAACCAAGGAGCCTGTTTCTTTATCACGAACTGTTTACACAACAACTGCCCCCGCAACTTTGAGATGCATAGCTAACCCCACTATGTGGCCTTTGAACTCAATACCGGAGCCGCAAAGACTGACCCAACTCTTTGAAGGATCTTCTCCCCCTTCCTGTCCGAACAAAGGAACAGGAGAATCCAAGAACAGTTTGTCTCCTGTTATCACCTCTCTGCTACATTACGATCAAAAGGAAGCAGTCAGTCAATGTTTACATGCTAAGTTTTCAAACTCTGGGCTCCGACCCCCTGTTGATGTTGTCACCTCCCGAACCCACGCCAATGGTTACACAGGACGTTGGAATAACCCTAGCTCTCCTGCTCAAATGAGAACAACGAATTTGTGCTTGACTGGAAAATCACAAAAGAAAGGATTATTGTTACGGGATCCTGCAGAAATTGAAATTGCAAATATTGTCTGTTCGATCCCACTCGTTTCATGTAATTCAATAACCAACAGAATGTTATTTTAAAGTGTTTATCATTTAAAAGTGCTTAAAAATACCAGAAAACATCACAAAAGTTAGTTTGAGGTATCAACTGCAACCATATAGTTAAGAAGAGGCAAAGCATGATTTTTGATATTAATGTTTATGATTAATTACAAGTAAAATTCATTAACAGGTTCCTAAAGTGTTCCTAGGATATTTTCCAGTCGTGTTTGGTATCAAACTCTTTCGTAATACATGATATTTCAAGATATGATGTTGAAAAGATTATTTGAATATGCTGAACTCATTATTATGGTTTATGTGTAAATATAGGAATCATCCCTCCTGTTGTCTTTGTCTCACATACACACACTTGAGACACACCCACAAGCTGAAAGTAGAGACATTGACCAATCACCGATATGATCTCAGAATGATCAACCAAGACACCTCCTCCAAAAGGCGTCTCCAAATTCTCTTTAAAAAAAGACGCGTGGCCAGAAACTTCAGTTTTTGGGACGCTGGCGTTTCATTACTCAACGCGTTTCCCTCCCGACCTTTTCACTTTTAGAATAAATAAAATAAGACAAAAATACATCAGACAGGCACAATTTTTTTTTTCTTTTTAAAATAGACAATATTTTAAGATATTCCGCCTATGTTTATTTGATTTTTATTTGTCATCATGTGCATGAACATGATGAAAAAAGTTCCCCAAGTTTCCTGTTAAAACCTTAAAGAATAGAGTAAAGAATAACAGTATAAATAAATAAAAATAGAAGAACAAATGTAAATAGAAAAACACCATCCATCCATTAATCCAAGTAAAGATTGTGTATAACTCAATTTTGACTTTTAATCCATAAGTGTGTGTGTGTATATATATATATATATATATATATATATGCACTACCGGTCAAAAGTTTTAGAACAACCTAATCTTTTCAGTTATTTATTGCAATTCGAGTCGTGTAAGTCCAATGAACAGCTTGAAATGGTACAAAGGTAAGTACTGAACAGCCGAAGGTAAAAAAAAAAAAAAAAAGATTAGGTTTCCCTAAACTGAAAAATAATGTACATTTCAGAATTACACAAATAGGCCTTTTTCAGGGAACATGAAGTGGGTTAATAATTTAAAGCTGTTCTGCAGCAATGAAGGTTGAATCATCCTTGAAAGCTGGTGCTACTGATTCCTACAGGTGTTCATACTTTTCTTGTTTACTTCCTCTGTCTGCATAAAAGCAGTGTTAGCACACAGTGTGGTACCAGACCCTCATGAGCATCAGGTGAACAATATTGTTCATGGATTCCATCATTTCTTTTAACTCTTAAATTGTTTATTTGTTCTATGCTTTTATTTCAGAGTGCAATGACACAATAAACTGAATAATTTTCAGTAAAAAACTGGAAAGAGTGTGGTGTTCTAAAACAATTGACCGGTAGTGTATATAGAACAAAGACATGTTTTTTACATTTATTAAATCACTTGAAAACATTCAAAAACATTGCAAAATCTGTTTGATCTAAACCTGCTTTAAAATGTCCTAAACTATTGGGATTTAGTTGTCAAATAATCATGTATCAGGAAGTGAGGCTTTTGTTGGCTCAAATAGCAGTCATGCTAACAGCAGGTGTCAATGTTCATTGGCTCCTGCTGTGAAACAAGTCAAACAGTTGGTCCTAAATGTGTGAAAATACTCCAATTGAAATGGGGTCATTTTGGAAAAGGAAGGAAGGAGATAAAAAACACCACAGATAAAACACTAACATTTTAACTTTATAGGTTTAAAGGGAAAAAATGACCTTTGTGAAATTGAGAACATACAGGGTCTGTGACTTCAGCCTTTGTGGATTAAAAATCAAGCTTCAACATTTCTACTCAGGTTACAGCCACCAAATTATACAGACATGATCTAAGACCCAAGAGTACCATGTGCTGTAAATGTCACTCATCTGGAGGTAAAAGGCTTTTACACTGTCTAAGAGAAACCTGGAAGGTTCGTAGGTTCTCTTAGTAATTGGCTTTTGGATTGCAGTGTTTTGGCGTCCATAGGTTGTTATAGCAACCACAGAAAAATTTCTGTCGTAACGAAAAAACTACGTATCGTTTATATAAACCGAATGGATATTATGAAAGTTAAGAGTACATTTCTCACTAGTAATGTCATCAAAACAATTCTAAAGCCACAATCTATCTTGAAAAAAGGTAATTTGCCACTAAAATATACAAGATGTCTGCCATGTTTTTCATTGAGGTGTCAGCAGTCACAGGATCTGACATCATCCCATTGAAAAGACTGGGCAGAACAAACTATAAGTATCTTGCGGACCCTCAGCATTAAAAATGAACGCCAAAGGGGTACCCTGTGTGTCAAACACTGACGCTAAGTCCTGATAGATCATCAATATGTGACGAGTTGGGGATGAGAATTTGTTGGTCCTTTAGACAATAAACCTGTGACTGTAAAGTATGTCATTGTGAGCTGATCTATAATAAATAATGCACAGACATTACAGCCTGCTGTGTCTCACTTGAGCGGAAACCAAATATTTAACAACCACTGCAAATTAAATGTAGACAATTCTGCATGTTTAAACTGAATAAAACCAAGCTGACCTTTAACATCTGTAGCAATGACTTGACTGTCAGCATCACTGGTAGAACATGGAGGTAAAAGAGGATCATCTGGGTGTTCAACATTTGAGGAATCTCCAGAGCTGAATCCCTTCAGAGATGTGACACAAAATTACCTTTTATACAGTGAGAAAACTAGTAACATTTTGTAACATGTTTAAAGAAGCTGTTTACCTCTGTTGTAGCTTGGAATTGGGCCTTTGAACCTTCATCGTCATCTGAGCATAAGAGAAAAATAATAATTAAAACTTTTTGAACAGTCTGCACCTGGGTTTTTCAAAAGGTTTAATTTGTATAAAAATAATCCAGATTTTTAAAATCCCTTTTTTCTTATATCCCAGATTAAAGTGATTTGACTTTTTTTGTTGCATGTTTTAATATTGCACTGAAATAAATACATGTATTTTGTAGCATACTCGTGAGTATCACCTGCCCTCCCTAAGGAAGGGTTAAAAAACTTTATTAAATGGAGATTATAAAAGAGAGGTCAGTGTTACATCTTGGTGAGGAGGAAAGGAACAGGGAAGAGGGAGTAAAGGTGGGGTAATAGAAGGGGTGGGTAAGAGTTAATTATTTTGTTGAAAGTGTAATGTGATGCTACAGTTGTGAATATTGTGTTGTTGGGCGTAATTTATTAGGCCATTCTGGTGACAAATGTGGAAAGCCTAAAATGTTGTTGGATCATTGTCATGTTCCCCCCCCCCCACCCCCCAAGCATTTTGGCCAATATACATATTGGTATCTGTGTGGCGTTGGTAAATCAACTGCATCATGATTTTTTGCCGAGAGTGGCAAAACTGTGTATGCTGGCCCTGCCCCCATGGAAGATGATGTTCAGTGTGTGTTCTGCCTGTGGGAGTGGTGGCCCTGATAAGGTTTTGTTTTTTTAGCATTTATGGATTTAGTTTTCTCTAATAACTTCAGACACAACTCCTGCCTTGCCTGTCTGCCTCCTCCTTACCTCTGTGCTTGGGTTCTCGTCCTCCAAACACTTTACCACTCATCCTTGATTCAAGACCTGAGGATGAATCATCTTCTAATTCCTTTTTATTAAAAAATTAGAAAAAAAAAAGGGAGAGAGGAGGAAAAGGTGTTTCAGAGAGAGAAAAAAAAACAGAATGTATTTATGATAAAAAATATAACAGAATTTATTTTTACCATTGTTGTGGTTGTACACCGTCGTCTTTATTTTGTTCTATTCAGCATTTCAAACCGCTTTTTTCTGAACATAGCAGGATATTAGCAATTAATATTTTATTTCAGTGTAATGTTGCAGAAATTCAAAATGTCCTCATCCATTACTACAAACTTCAATACAACAAGATACACAAACACGTTGCTAACATTGTATGAAAAAAACCGAGGATTAATTTATCATATAATTGTATCAATCCTGGGCACTTTAAAGCTGCAGTATGTAGAATTATGAGAATTGTATAGAAACAACCACGCTCACTGTCTCTCATTCAGACAGCAGAGCAGAGTTTTAGCTTTTTTTCCCAACCTGTGACTAGTTTGACTGAGATCTGCAACATTTCCAAAGTTGTATGTTTTTGTGTCTCTGTTTGTGTTCCTGTAGTGATTTTAGTTGCAAGCTCTATCATTCATTATATATGCTTCCACTAGGTAACATTATCAGAGAACGTGATATACATTTTCCATTGCTATGAGGATGATACACAGCTTTATCTCTCAATGAAATCAGATGAAAATCATCAGTTATTAAAACTCCAGGCTTGTCTTAAATACATCCTGGATGAGCCGTAACTTTCTCTTTCTTAACCAGGATAAAACCAAAGTGATTCCAGTGTCTCTGGATGACATTACTTTGTCATCCAGCACCACAGTAAAACACTTAGGCATTATTTTTTATATGGACCTTTAACTCTCATATTAAACAAATCACAAGGACAACTTTCTTCCACCTCCGTAATATCTCTAAAATCAGGAATATCTTGATGCAGAGTGATGCTAAAAACTAATCCATGCATTTGTTACATCTAGACTAGATTATTGTAACTCTCTACTTTCAGGATGTCCCAGTAACTTACTAAAAAGTCTCCAGTTAATTCAGAATGCTGCAGCTAGAAAACTAACAGTTACTAACAGGAGAGAGCATATTTCTCCAGTGATGGCTTCCTTTCATTGGCTTCCTGTAAAATCTAAAATCAAGTTTAAAATCCTCCTGCTAACATACAAAGCACGACATGATCAAGCTCCTGTATATCTTAGAGACCTGTTAGTGCCCTATCGTCCAGGCAGATCACTCCGCTCTCAGTTTGCTGACCTTCTAGAAGTTCCTAACATGTCTAGAAGTAGAACAGGAGGCAGAGCGTTCAGCTACCAGGCTCCTCGCCTTTGGAACCAGCTCCCAGTCTCAGTATGGGAGGCTGCTACTCTCTCTACCTTTAAGGCTAAACCCAAAACCTGCTTATATGCGGAGGCGTATGCCGTATAATAGCATTAACTTAACGGCTAGAGCGAACATGGGCTCATCCGTAAACTGTCGCATTTTAGAGTCTTTGGAGTTGCTGTTAGATTTCATGTAAACGGGAAGAGATTCATCACCTTTATAAGAACTGTTGACTAGGCCACTGGGAGTGAGGCCCAAGGCCAAGGTAGGCTGACTTGATAATAATGTATCATGTTTTTATGCAGTCAGTGCCTTCTCCTCGCACTTTGTCTTTTTCAGGTGTTGTGAAGCTGATGATGGTAGTTCCTGATCTGTGATTCACGGCTCAACTAGTCTGGGACACTTTGATGTTCTATCTCTCTATCCTGTTCTGTTGGTCCTTCTGTCCACTAACCCCAACCAGTCGACGCAGATGGCTGCCACCTCTGAACCTGGTTCTGCTGGAGATTTCTTCCTGTTAAAAGGGAGTTGTTTCTTACCACTGTCGCTAAATGCTAGTTCATGTTAAACTTGTTGGGTTTTCTCTTTCTTATAATGAATTTTATATTTTTATAAGCACATTGAGATGACTTTGTTGTAAATTGCGCTATACAAATAAAGTTGAATTGAAAGATCATATTCAATAGTAGAGGTTTAATCTGATTTTATTATTTAAAAGTCCTTCTTGTGCAGCCAGGAGATAATTAAACACACCCGTTCATGTGAACACATCCAAAACATTTTTGTTATACTGTGGGCTTAGTCAGATTGGTCAAAATAGCGTAAATGTTGATGTGATTGGACAGAATTGCAGGGCCGCAAAGAATTTGTGGGGATGAGCTGAATTTGCATTAAAGTTGTGATCGCAACATTGCGATATCCTGAGGGTCTGAAAATTAGGCAGTATAGCATTGAGAATAGTGATAAACAAAGATGCACAAACGCACACATCACACACACACACACACACACACACACACACACACACACACACACACACACACACACACACACACACACACACACACACACACACACACACACACACACACACACACAGACTTTCATGAGTAGAAATGTTTTGAGATAAGATATCAGAGAAACTCAAGATCTAGGTCTATGTTTTGAATATAAAGAATTCATCCATGGCTCTAAAATATTCTGTTTTGCATCTCAAAAGCCCTACATTAAAATATCTATAAATGTACCTTAAAGAGAGAATTCCTCTGTGGTCAGTGGTCCTTTCATTGAAGAGGTTTCTGGTTGAGTCTGTTATAAAACAACAATGTTCTGGTTGTTGGAGACAATAACCAACTGTGTGACTAGAGTTGTGTGTAATAAATATATTCCTGTGTGGGCGGAGACAAATGTCAGACCCAGCTGTCAGCCAATACTGTCAAAAGGTAGATTTAAAAAAAACATATAAGATGATCAGGTCTGAGGTTGATTTTTCATGTGCTCTCCTTTGATAGTAAATAATGAGTGGATAGACAGTTGTCCTCTTTGTAAAAACATCATCCTTCCCTGACTTTCTTTGTTCTCCATGTATTAGGTTCATAAAAATATAAAAGTTTAATCTTTATAGTTTTGTATGTTTGAGGTGTTGACTATAATTACCAGACCTGAAAACAATTTGTTCAGTTCTCTCTGTCCTCCTGCCTTAAGTTACCTTCAATAGGACTCATACTCCCACACTTTAAAGACCCCTGGACGAGATGATAAATGATGTATCTACCATACTGGTTAATCAGTTTTTGACTCAATGCTTTTGATCAATGTATGTATCTTGTCTGGTGTTGTTTCAACTTTGCTGTAATTTCTTCATTTTGAGAGCCATTGTAGTGAAATCTATTGGTTTTATTGATTTATATATTATTCTGATTGCTTGCTATCTATAGATCTTGCTAGATGTTTAAATCTCATCCCAGTTTGTTACTTATTTCTCCTCAGTTCCTTTATTCTGTTTTTATAACTTTGAACTACAGAATTAGAGGAAACAACATCCCCAGTTTATGTATTAAATGTATTTCTACTCAGTCTTTTGCAGTATCTACAGAAACATCAAGCTAAGCCTTTTGACTTCAGTTCACTTATATCAGTGACTCATAGAAAGCCTGTTTTTGTGAAAAGAGGTCCTCACATTTCAGGTTGGTGCTGCTGTCATTGTGCTGTATTTGCTCCAACATATTGATGCAAAATGTGTTTTATTATCACAAACTAAATTATTTGTCTTTGTTTGGATTAATTTGATATGTTTTTACCTTATTTTGCAAAGTTACAGCCTTGTTTGCAATTATCATAGTTGTCTTTGTCAGTTGGTGTTTGTTCAGCTCTATAAAAACACAGTGAGGGAGTGACTGCTGACAGAATGATGCTGAAGGTGAGGTCTTTGTTTTGTTGTACATTCTTATTCCTTAATATTTGGCCTCAGACTGAAACTGAAAGCAATTCTAAATAAAATTATTAATTTACATTTTGTATTTTCTTTATACAGATTGAGGTTGTGAGGAATTAATGAAAATAATACATTCTTTAAGTTGTGGATGATTGATTGACATCAAGGATGTAAAAGTAATTTTAGTTCATTGTTATTAAATGGGCCGAACCAGTAAAGTCAGGGCTTAATAATCTATTATTAATGACATTTTGTTTTAGTGCAAATAATTGAAAATACATTGTGGGTAGAAATCCTATTTATAAAACTGTCTTAACATTAAATAAACAATAAAAAAAAAGTAATGAAAAGGTGCTCGATGACAGTACAGATCCCAGTGGATCTACAAAACATTTAATCACAGGTATTTAAATCTGAACAATAAAATACATTTTACTACATGTTTAAAACATTTTTTCAAGATTTAGAAATTATTTTACACTGAATATTGCGACTTTCAGTGTGTTAGAATGTTCTTGGCTTTTTGAGTTGTTTTTCTTTATCATTTATTAATATTACTTTATTATTACAGTTCTAAAATATGTGATTGCACAATTGTTGAGTTATGTTTTGTAAAACCATAGCCACTATCTTTATCTTTTTCAGTAAACTTAAGGTAATGCAACATTAGCTTTTACATCATATATATTGATGTATCAGATTATTTTCACTTCATCATAAAAATCTGATGCATTTTGAAAATAGTGCAGTGTAACGTGTAAAATCGAATGGTTTCACAACTCAGTACATAATAAACTTCTCCCTGCTACCATCAGGCTGGTACTACCACTGGCTCTGCATAAAGGCTGTGGCTGAGAGAATGAGAGTTTCTTCAATAAGGTCATTATTTTACTCAGTTCTGAGAAACAAAGTGATCCTCCACCATTTTTACAGGTTTGGCCTAAAAGTTTCTAAATGTTCCTGTTAAAAATATATGTGCTGAACAAAGCACTGTGTTATACACCATATTCATTTTATATCCTTTTAATTATGAGCCTTACTAGCACTTAAAGACAATGTATTCTGATATATTTAATTCCACAAAGGATTGCGTGTTTGATGACACATTTTTATAGTTGTCTTTGACAGTTGTTGTTTGTTCAGCTCTATAAAAACTCAGTGAGGGAGTGACTGCTGACAGCATAATGATGAATGTGAGGTATTTGTTTTGTTGTGCATTTCTTTCCCTTTTAAAGCATCATAATGAAACTGAAAGAACTCAGTTTATTTACTTTCTGTATCTTCTTTATACAGATTCAGGTTTTAATAAAATCAGAGTCCCTCAACATAAAATATTAACCTCATGAATGAGTGAGTTAGATCATGGGTGTCATTGTCATTTAGTTTAGGGGTTACAGACACCCCAATGTGAGAGTGACCAAATAGTTTTCTATAGAATGTTTTACAAAAAACAGTTTAAACTGAAAACCTACTTCTTTATAGTACTACATATAAAATATTTAATCACATGTATCTACATTTTAACAATGTGGTATTTTACTACAATATATAATTAAAAACTTGTCAAGGTCTAGAAATTAATTTACTTAAATATTTCCTCATATCAGGGGAATTCCTGAACATATGAACATTTTTTCCAATATGGTTTCTGTGCTGCAAATGTCTAATAAACCTGAACTGAACTTTCTCAATGATCATGGCCATGAATGGAAGGTTATTGATTGGTCTATAGTTAGCCAGTATAGAGGCATCCAGTGTTTCACAGCAGCGACTTTTAACAATTTCTGTACAGTGCCTGACTAGAATGAGCAGTTAATTATCTGACACAACTCAGTCACAATTGTTCTCCATTTATGCTCAGCCCTTCAACAATCCAAATTAAAATTCTACACTATCTCAGTCTTTCTTCAAGGTGTTTTCTGTGTTTGTTTTTCTCTGAGTTTTGATTGGAGCCAACGTATCTTTGACATTACAGACTTTCATATCAAACTCATCAACTTTATCATCAAGTTTATCAACTGTCCCAGCCCTTTAGGTTAGTGTGATTGCTATGGCTTCCATAAACTGTGCAGATGTTGTCATTTATGTACATTTTCTTAAAACACAAAAGTAGGAGGAGCACATGTTGCAGTCTCTAAATAAAAATAAAAATACACAGAAATAGAGAGCCAAGTCTCTTCAATGGCGGCTCCAGAGATTTCTTACCGGGGGGCCGGATTGTTAATAGGAGGTGCTAGTAAATTCTGACACAACAAACACCAACAAATAATACCACAATAGATTAGAAGATTTATTGTCCCAGTACAGTACATAAGGTTTTGTGTTTTGATTTACTTCAATCATCAACACAATCATACAATTAACACAGTATTTATGTCCTCTAACCAAATAACATGACGGCACTAAACAAAAACAAACAGCTGATCACCATCACTCCAAAACTAAATAGAAAAGGTTCCAGATCTTGTCCGACTTATGTTTCAGGTTGTAACGTGTAACATCATAAACCCATGATCACCATCCTGGACGTGATGGTTCCCATAGGCACACCATGCGTCAGGTAAGCCGAAAGGGTGGCAGTGGCGCAGAGCAGCGGCACACTGGCGTGACCAGCACTCTCTGTGCGCCATGACGCACGGGATTCAGCCTGTATGAGGCCATCCACAGCTGGAATTATCTTACTGTATGTGGAGGCGACCGAGGCAGATTACAAGGAAGGCAGATGCCATCAGCCTGAGTAACCGAAGACATAATCTAATCAGATTTTCCTGGTTGGAAAAGTGCCAGGCATGCCCTGAAAGCTTTCAATCGTTGCATTGAGAGGCGTGTGGTGAAGGCACCGAGCGCAGGGACAGCCCCAGGAAATAATTTTCTGTTCCGGGGAAAATATCTTCTCCATGTTTATCATGAAGCCCAGATCGGACAGGTGACGTAACAGAACGCATGTGTGCGATCTGGCCTCTGCTTGTGCCAAAAGAGCCTGTTGTGTAAGACCAAAAGTGTCCTTTAAAGCATAGTTATTTGACAGTATTATCCATGTTATTGTCACCATAAATATTAAAGTCACCTCTAGCTGTTCCGGTGGTGGTATTCAGGGCTCACAACTGACTGTGGTTCAGCAAACTCATCCATGAATTCTCCAAAATATTATACTAAAAACAGAACTATTGATACACTTTCAGTAAGAGAAAATTAAGCAGTAAAGCATTGAGAATAGTGATAGACAAAGATGCACGAACGCACGCATCACACACACACACACACACATTTTACTACAGTATATAATTAAAAACTTGTCAAGATCTAGAAATTAATTTACTTAAATATTTCCTCATATCAGGGGAAATCCTGAACGTATGAACTGTCTCACTTTACAATGTAAATTTAAGCGCCCCCCCACCATCTGCCCAGGGACTGGCCGCGGTTCGGCGAGGTGCCGCGCCGCCTTGGGCGGGGTGGGACTGGTGACTGGTTGTGATTGGGGGTGGTCTCCGTGGGTGGGGAGGGCTCTGCTGGCGACATTGGTGTGGGATTGCGGTGCCTGGCTGGGGGAGCATGGGTTCGCCTGCCTATCAGTCCGTGGCTGGCGGGGTGGCCCTGCTTGGGTGGTTGGTTGCGTCCTCTCTCGTCGGGGTGGGCGGGGCCGCCGCCCTCCTGTGGAGGGTGCTATGTCGTGGTGTCGTGCGGGCCTGTGCTGGCCCTGGTGTGGGAGCTGGCCTCTCTCCTGTTTGGCCGCTGCCTGCTTTGGTGGGACGGGCCGCTCTGGGCCGGCTGGCGGCGGGGGTCGCCTCCTGGACTGCGGGGGATGTGGCTGGTACTTGGCTCCACCTGGGGGGGTCTCCGGTTGTGCTGCTCGGCGCGTCCCTGGGGCCCGCGTGCCCATCTGCGCCATCTACCCTCTCCGGTGGCCCGCCATGCGGACAGGCCGGGCTCCTACCAGACAGGCCTCCTTCATAAACACTTCATATCACTCACTCCCAGCTGGTCTGGCTCACCCACTTGTTGCACCACACTCACATACCCAACCCTTGGGGGGCTGAATGGTGGGGCTGGGGGTGGAGGGGGCCGCCGCCTGTGCTACTAAGTAGTGGCGCGGGTGCGGCACTCCCACCTCTGGCTGCCCTACTAATCCCTCCAATTTTAATTACACCTCAACACACCACCCCCCGGAGGGTGGGACCACCACTTCCACCCTCCGGAGCTATTGCACCACATACACATATATACACATAGGCTGGATGGGGAGCACCGCTCCCCTCCATCCACCCTTTTTTAATAGCACTTCATACATTCACTAAACACATACATTCACTCAGGGGATAAGGAAGTGCCTCTCCATTGGGGGCGGGATGCTGGCGGGGGGCCTTGGGGTTGGGGGTTGGGGTCGGTGGCGGGATGCGCTGGGTGCTCGGCTGCTTGGGGCTTCCTCAGATGTGTGTGTGGTGGGCGGTGGCTGCCTCTCGGCCTGGGATCTTGGGGGCGTCTGAGGGGTTGCCTGGGGCTCCCTGGCCCCCGCTCTTTCTGCTGGCCTGGCTGCATCTAGAAGAATTGTTTAAAAAATGAAAATAAATACATACAATGCAGTACACACAGTAATAGGATGTTATGTACATTTTAGTTCATGTTAGAACCAGTGTGTGAATTTAAAAACAAAAGGTAGATTTACCATTTTCAAGCAGTGTGTTTAGGTTGGGTTTCATGCATTAATGATGATTTTCTACATCTACTGTTGCATTCTGGGCTTTAGTTTTCCAGCTATGTTTTTAACTCTTACTAATTAAACATAAGCAAGATTAACAAATTAAAAACTGATGTTACGTGTGTAAATAATTACACTTCCAGTGTTTTCTGTGATTGTTTATCTTTTACCTGCTTGCTGAATTATCCAGATGTTTGCCACAGAGGAATTAAAAGAATATGAATCAGTTTATGTAAGTTTGTGTCATTGTAGGAAGAAAAAAAGCTAATAGTAGAAAGAGGTTTAATCTCTATAAAGGACTGACTGCAGTGCCTGGTGTACACTGGGTATTTCAGGTGTAAAACTAGTTTATCAATAACAGAATCTCAGCACTAAAACAAGTTGGTTATTACAAAAGATTATTTAAATATGTACATCTGTTATTAAAATGCATACGTTTTACTCAAAATCCATCTAATTCTCAAGTGATTGTATTGTTATTTACAGGTTAACCATTCATTTCAATGACAGCAGCTTTTTCTATCTGCACCAAACTGAAAATCTAATCATATTTCTAAGATAAGTTTTTGTCCTCCATCAGATGTTGTGGAAAAAACGCTGATTCCATCTTGAACTTGTTAACGGAGCTCAATAGTCTCAATCTCTGAATTAAATATTTGGAATTTTGAAATATTTAAATATATTTGATTTATGATTATCAGACATAGGGTTTACTTTGTCATTATCAATGTTGATGATTTTTGGACTCGTATAAATCAAATCAAATCTTAGAATATTCCCCAACTGAGAAGTGTAAAAACTGAGCTGTAAAAGCCATTTTTGTAGAACCAACACAGTAATCCAGCATAATGTATGTGAGACTTGTGGATTTTAAAGTTGCAGTCACTCCTCTCTTATGAAGCCCAACAGATGAAATACAAGCTTTTCTGACTGTATTTACAGTGTGGTGCTTAGACTGTCAGTAATCTCTACTTCTCTTCATTTTCAGGGATGAGTACGACTCCTGATGTTGTTGTGGCAACCCACTGTGGCCTTAGGGTTTATGGCCATGTGTGATACCTGAGACATTAGTGTAGATTCATTAGTTAAACAATAGTAGACCAATAAGTCTGAAACTATAAAGAAGGATCAGGTCCAGGTTAAGTCTGGTGTCTTTCATAAGTAAGATTATCAATTCATGCCAGTCTGTGTGTTTGTGGAGAAAAAAATGTAACGTGGAGTCCTGTAGATGATGCAAAGAAGGGTTTTTACTTCCTTCTTCCTGGGATTGTTTGTGTTTCTTTGCCAGACAAGGAGGACAGTGATTAGCTTGGCTCCATTTTTGTTCTAGTTTGTTCCAGACGTTCTTTTCTCTTTTAATTACTTTATTAATCCCTGAAGGGAAATTATGTTACACTCTGTTATTTTTTTAGGGACATGCTTCTCACACACACAGGCCCGAATCACACACATGCACAAACAGGACCTGTGGACATGTGGCATCAATGGAGACATGTCAGAGTGGGGCTGCTTCCACAATGAAGGGAGCGCATCAGAGCAGTGTTGGGGTTTGGTGCCTTGCTCAAGGGCACCTCGACAGTGCTCGAGAAGTGCCCTGGCACCTCTCCAGCTACCAGAACAACTTCTGTATTTTTGGTCCGCATTGGGACTTGAACTGCCACCCTCCAGTTTCCAACCCATGTCTCTACGGACTGAGCTACTGAGCTACTTTCTATTTGAATCAACAACAAATCGTGATTCTAATCAAATGGTTACACGGTGACATCTCAGATGAATTCAGAAGTTTGTTTTTATAAACTACGGACTAGTTGAGAAGATAAAAATGTCAAACCTTGGACCAGAAAGAAGAGCAGATGTGTGGACAAACTTTATATTTGATATAAATGAGGGACAGACTGTACAAAGCTGTGTGGAATGACGACCATTACGTCAACAACAAGCCTGAAGCGACACCTGCAGGTGAATCAAAGTATTGCACTACTGACAGCCTTTATTAAAACTTTTAAACATTTGAAGACATTTCTTTCCTTATATTGGATAAAATTCCTTCATGGTGTTATCAGTATTTTTCTTTAACCATAATTGGGATTCTCAGTTGAAATGCTGAACAGTGAAATTATAGAAATGTATTATTTTATTACATTTAAATATCTTAGAGTTGCTCATGAACAGACATTTGCAACATAATAATAATAATCAGATTTTAGTGTCATACATGCACATGCAGCCCTCTGTATAATTTTGTGTGACTTAATAGGACACAACTATCAGGCTTTGTGTGTTTCTGTTGTTGTTTGTGTATTTTGAAAGTTTTTTTTTAGGGTATTTCTTTAGCCATTCAGTCTATTCTTCTCTCATTTTGTGTATTTTTGTTGTCTTTTTGCTCATTTTTCTGTCATTCTGCCTATTTGTGCTGTTCTTTTGTGTGTTGTGTGTCCTTTTTTCCCCCTTTTGTATACAAACACTTGTTAAAATGATTTTCAAAAAAACATTAGGAAATTATTTACAACATTGACTTTGTTTACAGATTACTTGCAGATATTGTGGAACACATGAATGGAGGCTGTATTTATGTTATGTCAGTGGTTCTCGACCTGTTTTGACCTCATTTTAATAACAAATTTCTGACAAACCCAAAGAATATTTTTTTCTAGAACTAGTTCTTGATCATGTTTGTTATACTGTGTCTAACAAATACAGAGTAGACAAAATGTGCACAAAGTTTATTAAATGAATTTACTAAAACCATGATAAAGCTGCTATTAAGTCAGTGATAAACATGTGGCTCTTTATGTCTTAATTTTAATAATGATTCCCAAAGAAAACCTTTAAAGTAGGAAACTTTTTTAACCTTTTTCTTCAGCAATTTTACAACTTGTTTTACACCTGTTTCCTTTTTTGTAATTTTTTTTGCCACTCTTGACTGCTTTTGGCTCATTTTAAGCCACTTTTCACTCTTTTCTTGCCAAGTTTTGGCCACTTTTGAATCATTCTTTTCCACCTGTTACTCATTTTTTAACAAATACTTACACTTTACTAGTGATGTCATCAAATGACTGGCTGTGATTGGCTTGATCATCATTCAATCAAAACTGGACCAATCTGTTTTCAACAATGAATCCCTCTGTAAAAAGTGAGGGGGATGAACTTTTGTTTTCATAAAAGTGTGGGTGTCAAACCCCCCACATCCCTCACAGGTGAGACGTGCCTGGTGGGTTGTGTTTTAATTTGAAAAAAGAAAAACAATAATTTTAAAATATATTATTGATTTTTCTAATCAACTAGTAGACATTTCAAGTGACCCCACATGGGATCACGACCCCAAGGTTGAAAAACACTGTGTTATACTTTTAATTATAGTTGAGCTGTTTTCATGATTTTAAAATTCATTTATAAAGCCTTTTATTTTAATCCTATTTTTTATTATTTTAATTTGTGCCCTTTTTCCACGTTTTGTGAATAAATGTGATCCATATTGTTGCCTTGCTTTGTTGGACAAATACAAATAATGACTATTCTGAATAAATACAGTTTTAAACACATTAACAGTAATGATTTTACTGTTAAAATTATTCCTTTAAGCCATATTTGTGAGATATTTTGGACGTGCTGCGTCTATAACACTGAAGTCAGAGTTTGAAACTGGAAGTGCAGAGTTCCGAGGGTCCTTGAACGCAGCATGAGTGAGTAGATTATCATCAGCAGCAGCACGTGTTACAGCAGGTGATGCTCATTCCCTTTGATTGGCCACACCCACTGAAGCTGTGGATGCAGTGACTCATTCTTTCTGAGCTGTAACGGCTGCTGTGAGACCTCGGTCTAGTGACCAACAAACGTCCTGGTTTTCAGAGTTACGTCCTGTGTCCTCGTAGATTTCACCCCAACCATTGGTTTTTCCAAAAGTTCAGTCCTGTTTGTCCCGTTTATTAATAAATAAACGTCTGATGTCGCTGATAAACACCCTTTAATGTCAGTCAAACTAAAATGTAGACATCCATCAACTCTGTCGTGGATCAACGCTGGACGTCGTTCTCAATTCGTCGCACAGTGAGAATCGTTTTTATTAAGCCAAGGGTGTCAAACTAATTTCATATCAGGGTCAGACATATAAAATAATTATCTGTAAATAAATGGTATTTTTTTAGTGAACATTATTAATAAATTAAGATGTTTAGTGTCATTTAACTCTCCTTTTACAACCTAAAACTAACCTAAAACCTAAATTAATGTTTTCTCATAAGTTTGACACTCTTGGTTTTGTGGTTTTAAGCTCCTCCCTCTGACCTCATTAAATAATCAATAATAATTCATTTTATTTAAAAAGTGCCTTTCAGGCCACTTAAAAACACTACAATAAAAACAGGATAATAAAATAAGTAAATAATATTAGTTTGTAGTGTACACATTAATTTAGTCTCATACTGTTGTTGCTGAGTCATGGTTTTAGTATCAAATACAATCCAAACATTTCTGTAGTTTATTATAGATGACATCATTTTTTCAGTCTTAAATAAGTGTTGACGAATTTACACCAAAACTTGACAAATTTTTATTGCGCGCCAAATAAATGGAGTCATGATTTGTTCATTCATAAAAAAACAAGCACTTGTGAGTTTAAAGTTGATTTAGCATTAACTAATATATCTGAACAAACTATAATTTTTTTAAAAAGAAGGAAAATGCTAATTTATTAGTTTTGAAGAAAATTGCGAATTTTACGAATGGCGAAGGTGACGATTCACAAATTTTCAAGAAGAATTTCCATTTTCAGAAGAATTTAGAGAACCACGTATGAAGACTAAAAATTTGACGGGGAAATTTAAAAAAAAAATAAACTGGTCCCATCACAGACCAGTGATGGGAGCTCACGCCCACATAGACTGAGAAGGACCAGGACCAGCCTCTCCAAGACCTGAGTCACATGATGTGGATTCATCTATTGTGCTGGTTTTATTATTGTAGTGTAGCTATGTTGTGATGATCTATTGTATCTGTTAAATATGTTCCAGTTGAATATTTCCAGCTAATGTTAAAATATTCTACTGTTCCAGCTAATGTTAAAACTATCTATTTAACCAGTAAATGTTACAATCTGTATGAGGTAAGGTTTTATATTTCTATTGTACCAGTTTATAGAACAATCTGTTCTAACTAACATTAAAATAATCTAATGGACAGATGTTAAAATCTGCTCTGGCTGGGGTCATATATTTACTCATAGTGTTGGCTTTGCTGACTCTGCTGGTCTTAAACATGGATCCTCCATGCTTCTTGGACTCTGAGGTCACCTGTTACCCAAAGTGGATCACCTGCATAGCTACAGACTCTACTGATCAACCTTTGTTAACCCTGATTTTATTGTTTTAGATTTTGCTGAAACGGTACTTGGACCTGCTGCTTTTGCTGTCAACGTCTCCAGTTTGTATTGTTTAATCTACAACCAGGTCATTTTTCTGTTCTGATCACTGTTCATGTCCTTTTTACATTAACCAGATCAATAACCCAGGTCCTTTTTGCATTGATCTGATCAATAAATTAGGTCATAGTTGCATGACATTTTTCAATTGTTGAAATCACAAACCCAGGTCCTTTTACATTGATCCGATTACGAACCATGTCTGTTTTGCATTGCTGATCAATAACCGAGGATTTTTTTTTTTTTTTTGTGTTGAACTCATATATAAAAGGTTTTTATTGCATTATTCTGATCAGTAATCCAGGTCTTTTGGATTTGTTTTAATCACTTACCCAGGTACTTTTTGCATTATTTTGAATTACCCAAGTCTTTTTTCATTTCATCTTTGTCCATCTATAACCAGATCCTTTTCTGCATGGTCTGACTAACCCAGGTCCTTGTTGCATTGTTCCAATCACTAACCCTGGTTCTTTTTGCATATTGTTTAAATAACTAACCATGTCTTTTTTTTCCATTATGGTAACCAATACGTCATTTTTGCATTGGTCCCATATGTAATGGGTCTTTATTGCATTGTTCCAATGTACAACCGTCATTTTTTTATTTGAATCATAACAGCGTAACATCAACTCACATACAAAAAAAGCATCTGTGGCCACCATTGATTTTTGTTGGAATTCTTGAGGATTGCAGTAAAAAGTACAATCCATAGAGTCTGGATGAGGTTCAAACCTTCCTCCTGTTGTTGCTGATCATCACATTCAGAGAGAGTTTGATGGCTGTACTCGTAATGAGTGAGTATACAGTAACTCTCTGAGCTAATGCATGATCACAGCTTCCACCAGACCTCTCTACAGTGTCCATGTTGGAAAAACTCAAGAGTGGCTACAGCTCATTCAAGACCACAACGACTGGAGTGGAGCAAACTGTAAGAACATCTCAGCTTTGATTTGTTTGTATTTTAATTTAGCAAATAACTATTTCTGTCTGTTTTCAAAAGTGGTATTAAAACCAGTGAGGGTGCTACTGAGTCGACCTCATAACCAGTCTAATGCCCCAACAGCCCCACCACGTGCTTCCCATCACCTTGAGTGTCTGATACACCCAGAGGTAGGTTCTGCTCCTTCTGCTGTTGTCTGTTCTTGGTGATACCACTAGAACCAGAGAAATGTTAATGGAAACTGATCGAAGTCTCAAAATAGGTGTTTTAATAAGAACTTTTTCTGTTTTCCAGTCGAGAGAAAAATGACATGGTGATGCAGGCAGTGGACAACACTGGATTAAACTTTTAGGCTTTTTACTTATTTGTAAATATCTCTAAATTTGGAAGTTTGCTTCAATTACATTTTTTTGTGCTTAAAACACATTGGTGTCATTTTTTTCAAAGACTAATCTTAATGCATGTTTATTTTAAATATAAAATAATAAATGGTGGGAAAATGCTGGTAAATTTAACTCATGTTTATCCTCTGCCATAGATGCATTACAATGATATCACACAAATACAATAACATATTATAATTAAAGACTGGCTAAAATAAGTACAGAGACCAAGCAGTGAATCACTCAATAGCTCTCAATTTAAAGAAATTATGATAGATAATTACAGTATTTAACTATTTTAGCATAAAATACATTTCATCAACTTACAGCTATAATAATACTTTAATTTCAACAGTGGAAGTATTTGCACATCAACCTTGATGAATTTTACCAAATAAGTATGATGTAAACTTTATATTAATCAATCACTAATTTCTGTGCACACTAACACTATCCAAACTAATCTGTGGCTTTACCACTTAATGTGATACTTTTCATATTCAGTGAAAAATTTTCTGCAAACTTGTGAACTGCACTTAAAGATTGAAATATAAGATAATCTGAACGAAAAAAAAGCATACAATGCCTTTTTTTAAGACTCACTTGACATTTTTAATATAAAACCAAACGGCAGTGTTACGGCAGAATTTACGGTTGACCTCATTTGAGACATGATTCATTGCTCTGGTTGAATGATAGAATCCAGGAGAAGCATTGATGATTTAATAAAAAATGATTTTATTCTAAACTAAATAAAAGAATACAAAGTGGAACAAAGTGAAACAAAATTAGCGTCCGTCCAGGCGGACGTCCAAAGGAAGTGCCGCGCCCCGCCCCAACAGTTTCAAAGCTTAAGCTTTTTATACAGATAAGAAAAGGTCCCAACAGTGAGAGACAAAAGGGAGGGAGTCAGATGCCCATAGTGGCAATGTTGGAGGATGATGAAGATGTTATGAGAAGGTTTGGCTCCAGTCTTTATCTGTCTTGATAAGTGTGTACGTCAGTGTATGTCCTTGGCAGAGACTGTGCTGCACTGAGAATAATACGATCTGTACTGTTTAATCATGATTCAGCTGTTCAAAAGTGTAAAGATTAATGGAGTCGTCATGTATTAAAACATGACAAATTGTACACATGAACATACATTTGAGGATATGATGATGAATATAAAATTTGCCATGACATTCCCCACTTTTGGTCGCCTCAACGACCAAATCAAGAAACAAAATTATTATATTCCACCTTTGCTGTCTGTCAGGGTTAACCATTAGCATCGTTATTGTCATACATTGGATATATTCTTCTTTTGTGAGGCACGGATATAGACATATCAAGAAAAATGTGGAAATAAACCTTAAAAAAAACTTCATCATTATTATCAATGGCATGAATCATCAAAAATCATCCTTTATTACATCTAGATAAGCAAAAATCATCATTTGCATCAAGGACATCACTCGTCTTCATCGGCTGAGTTCAGTGGTAACTGGGGTAACCAATAGCATCATGAGTGAAGAACCTTGAGTATTTTCCTCAATCGTAGCAGAAGGGTTTATGACTGTATTCCTGCAGCTAGGTGTGACGTTGTCCTCCCTCAACCTAGCTATGAGCATTTGGTGTGGCTTATAAACAAAGCTAGGCCCTTGTTCTAGAGCGTTTTCTTGTGTGTGTCTCAGTGGCCTTGTCGGTTCCCCCTTCATTGTTCGGTCAGCCTCCGTCTCAGCATCAGCTGGTGTCGGCAATCATCTTGGATCCATGTTGCCTGCTCCGCGACCTTCACTGCCGTGTGGGTCGTTCATTTCGGTCGGCGTTGTAGATGATTGGTTGTTGTCTGAGGAAGGGTAGTCTCCACACACCTGGCAACCTCTCTTGGGATCGGAAGGTACCTGAACAGAAGAGGGGGAAAAACACCGAAACAGAACTCTTGGGATTGGCTGGTACCTGAACACAGGCGCGATCCCACTACTGAGGCTTTAGCTGGTACCTGGTACCTGGTAGGCTTTAGCTGGTACCTGGACAGAAAAAAAAGGGGTGGGGGGGAAAAACACTCACCCAAAATAAAATAAAATAAAATAAAATAAAATAAAATAAAATAAAATAAAATAAAAAATAAAATAAAATAAAATAAAATAAAAAATAAAATAAAATAAAATAAAATAAAATAAAATAAAAGTTTAGGGGTGTTAGGTTTAGTTAACTAACTAAATGAATAGTTAGTATGGCCAGGAAGGCAGAGACAGGTCAGAGGTCAGGATCTGAGAGCTTTTCAGATCCTAAAAGGTGCTGCTGCACAATCACACAATGGTTAGGTGTGGGTTAGTGAGCTTTTAGCCATGCTAGCTCTGTAGCCCATTTGCACGCGAGTGGGAAAATATGAGGCTGAAAGAAAAGCAGGAAGTATTAATTCGATTTTCTTTTCCTGGAGTAAGGAGAAGCATAGCTGGAGTTGCAGTGATTATCTGTGGTACATCTACTTACCTGGTGAGAAGCAACAATTTGAGAACCACTGTTTACAAGGACATGCAAGTCGGACGGAGAAGGACATGCAAGTCAGACGGAGAAGTGTGGAGTGTGATTACATGTCTTCTCAAGATGAATACATACAATTGGGAGACATGGAGATGTGAGAAAGCTAAATGAGTTTAACCAAATAAATAAATAATGTTATTTATTTATTTAAATTGTTTGTTTCATTTTTCGTTGCTATCTCTTATTTGTGAAGGAGAAATCTTATTCTATCCTTTATTTATTCTGAATAATGTTAAAACTCCACACCTATTCACATAGCCTAATTCTTTTATAGAGCTGAATTTGTCAGTTCATTTATTTCATTCATTTCCCTCATAATTATTATTTGAGATGTAATTTACTTAATTTTGAAGGTCAATTGGTGGCAAAAGTGTCTCCTATTCTGTGTCTGAACCAGAGTTCAGCGAGATTATTGGCCCTTTAAGGTTAGACAGAATTAAAGTTAAGTTGAGTCGAACAATCATATTGTCTTTTGCTCTCTGTATTTATCCCATTCGTAGGGGTGACGAGCCCCAGCACGGTTTGGAGAGCTTCCTTAAATGCCTGGAAGTTACTTAACTTTAAACTATCTCTTATTTCAATCAATTATCAAGATTTTCAGGAGGACCCTTTTTTAAATCTCAGGCGACCCAGATTGGGCCACCAACCCAATGTTGAGAACACTTAATTTTTCCCTTAAACGTGTCTAAACCCAGTGAAGGTGTTTTATGGTCTTGCACGCTGTTGGAACAAGAAGAAAATGGTTGGAGGGTTTTGGGGTATATTATTTTCCTATGATAAAATATAAATCAAAAATCAGAGGGACGTTGGCCCCTCCCTTCCCTTTTTTACATAAGAATACATTTGGATTCTTAAAACCATATGATAAATATCATTGGAAAATCACTTATCTGATCATTTTGGATGTGTCTCCGTTTTCCTCTCTCTTGTGTCCGCCTGCCTTTGTGCCCTCCAACCTCCTCGACCTCCTCCTCCTCAGCCTTAAAAGGTCAAAGCCAGGGTCAACTGTACGCTCCCTTTGGAAATTTGAAGATCTGTCCCCACTTTTGCAGTTGGATTGGAAGTCTCTGTAGTCAGTTATGGACAATACTTCCCTTTAATTCTCATCCTCCATCATAAGAGTAGTGACCAGGCATGGCGGCGAAGAGGAAGGATCGGAGTCGAGAAGGCGGTGGCATTCTGTTAGGAAACACTCAGAAACAGAAAGAGAGGAAACCATTAAGACTTAACTGGATAATTTAAAATATCTCTTTTCTTTAGTTGGATCTGATTCGTCTCCTTACAGCGACCTGTATTTTGGAAAAAGCTACATAATAACAACAACTAAGACGAAGACGTAGACAAGTGCACACCACAACGAGTATACACATATAACAACAAAAAACATGGACACTGAACATGAACAGTAAGGTCAGTCAAGGTCAAAGCCAGTCATTCCACTGAAAGTGGTATCATATATAAAAAACGTCGTTTGGTGTTTTTAAACACCCAGAAAAAACCTTTAAAACCTGGTAACTTTTTAGAAGGCCCAAGGCCTAAAACCATAGTTCTTTTAACAAGCAGCAGTGTTTTCTGAACACCCCACTACATAATTGGCAAAAACAGGGAGAAGATCTAGTGCATCAGAACCCAGGAGGAAAAGAAGGTGAAACAGAGGAACATGTGTAGTCAAACAGCCATTCATCGGTCAATCACTCAATGACACGTCCACGGCACATTCGCACTCACAACACGGTTCTCTCAGGCATACGTAACGTGTCATCATTCAGTCATTCATGCACCGCACACGTTCATGCCTCAATTTTCACGTCCATTCATTCACAAGGTTTTGTTGCATAGTGTCTAAGTAAAATATAGGTCTCATCTAACCCACCAGTGGCGATAGCCAGTCCACCTCCTCTCTCGGGGTCAATGAGCTCTTATTGCCCCCTCATGCTTGGCAACCTTTTAGTGTTAATTAATTGCTTTTTACTGGTATCGTCTGATTACTAAGAGGTACGCTCCTTTTTACTTCCGCCTTGGCGGAGTCTTAGATTATCGCCCGTGGTACTGACAGTCTGCTCATCTGCTGATCAGGCAGGAATCGCACGGCCGTGTCTAACTCAACAAACTCAACAACTCTCGACCTCCGGCTTTGTAAAAGATAAAGCTGGGGAGAACTCTCAACCTCCGGCTAAAGCTCAACAACTAAAGCTGGGGAGAACTATGGGGGGGGATCTCTCAACCTCCGGCTAAAGCTCAACAACGACCTCCGGCTAAAGCTGGGGAGAACAACAACTCTCGACCTCCGGCTAACTGGGGAGAACAACTCTCTAACCTCCGGCTAACTGGGGAGAACAACAATAACAAACAACTCTCGACCTCCGGCTAACTGGGGAGAACTAACCTCCGGCTAACTGGGGAGAACAACAATAACAAACAACTCTCGACCTCCGGCTAACTGGGGAGAACTAACCTCCGGCTAACTGGGGAGAACTCTCGACCTCCGGCTAACTGGGGAGAACAACAATAACAAACACCAACGCAGACTGTCAGGACTTTATTGGGCACCTCTAAGATTGAACGGAGCACGCAACCTCTAATAACCCTCACTCTAAGGGAACGTAGAAATTTGTTCAGAACGGTCTTCGGTTACCAAGCATGTATCAAATCAGGTGGACCACTATCCCCCGAAGAGCGCTTTCCCTAGCAAGGTTTATCCTTTTTCTGCACATTAAACCAGGACTTCTTGTTTGAAAAGTAATTGCCTATGTACTCATAGCAACTAATGGGACATTTTTTCTCAGGAAAAATTTGGTACCCCCCCCCTGCTGTCGAGTGGCTTTGGGCCGGCCAGGCAGTCCGACGCGGTAAGGGGGAAGCGCGCAAAATGAAAACAATGAATGTTGAACTAGGCTGTCTGTCGCAAGCAGCTTTAAAAAGGGTAAGGTACAGATTGTTTACGAGGGTATCGGTCAAAAAAATGTCAAAATTTAAACTTGTTGAGGTTGCAGTCCTCAATCTCTGTCTCAATTTTCCTGAAATTGAGTAAAAACAAAAGAGAAAAAGAAGAATCGTTCAGAAATAACAAAGGAGAAAAACGTGTGAGCTCAAAAAAATCATGGCCAATAAAAATTAAAACTTCAGCTCCAAAAGCTGAGGCAACAGAGGGCTCTGTCTTCAGCGGATGTAACCATATCTTGCATTGTGGGGGCCCTCCCCTCAATCAAGAGAATAAATGAAAGAAAAGCCTTATCAGTAACACTATTTTCTTCCCCTTTGTTTGTTGTTTTCTCATAAAGGCCAAAGCAGTGTAAATAAATGAGCAACATAATGAATAAAAGCAAAGATAAATGATGGGCACACTTGATCTCATGTGGCAAACAGAAGGGTTCTGTGTGAAGTTCTGTGTTTCTCATAGTTATGAATGTGGGTGTGTGACTGTATGTCTGGTCTGTCTGCGTGTGAGAGAATAAATGAAAACAAAATAATCTAGTGCACAGTCAGAAGATAGAGGGGTTAGTATTGTGCGAAGGAGAAGCTTGTTGGCTATTTGCTAGTTGTCCCCCTCCATGCCAAAGTTCAAGGCTAAAGTGATTTAGCTCTACCACCAAAGGCTGTGGTGGACTTCTTGTTGCTTGGTATCCTTGTGGCTTTTGAAACAGTGTCTTTTTGGTGAAGATTTCCAGCAGACGTGTGACCAGTCTGCAGTTGCTGCCCATCATTCAGGCAGTAGTCGTGGCATTTAACTCGCAACTCATTGGTGGGGGAGTGTCCAACCACTCCGACGCCCACAGGTTCTCAGTCTTTGATGATGGGGCAGGATGTGTTAATCCAGCATTGGCATGCGGCCCATTCATAGACGATGAAGAGTTGACTTGGGACTGAGCGAGTTATTTCAGCATTGCTTTGCTGAATGGGAGTTGAGTCCTTGAGTCCTGAAAGGTCACAGACCTTTGATTGTCCATTTCCTTCTGATGCTTGGTCCTTTGAATGATGTTGACATTCCATTAGCGTAAGAGTTGAAGGTGATTTCATTCTTTCATTGAAGATGTCGTTTCTTCAGGGGACAACCACAAAGCCAACAGAAACTAACAATTTAAATAATAAAAAATGATAATGATGGTAACAGTAATATTAAAATAAAATAAAATGAAATACTGTATTCATCTGTGTGTGTGTGTGTGTGTTGCCCATCAAACATGAAATCAAAATAAAATTTAAAATAAAAATAAAAATAGTGTCTGTGTGTAATGGCACTATTCTATCGGCAGGGGAGAAGTGAGAAATCACAATGTTGTGTCACAAGTGTGTAGTGCACTAAACTGGCCAGTGAGGGGCGCCACCTCTCTCTCTCTCTCTGTTGGGTGTGGCTCTCTGTGCGTGTGCGTGCGCCCGTGCGCGTGCCTGTGTGTGTGCTCTCTCTCTGTCCCTTTCTCTCTCTCTGTACGTGTGTGTGTGTGTGTGTGTGTGTGTGTGTGTGTGTGTGTGTGTGTGTGTGTGTGTGTGTGTGGCCACACGTCCAAAAAAAAAGAAAAACACAGCAGCGACGTGTGTGTGTTTGGCTCTCTGTATTTCTCTCCCTTTCTCAAAAGCTGACACTCGTCAAATGAAAGCATTAAAGCCAAGCCAAAGGGAGAAATCTGATTCCACGTTTAAACAAAATAAAAACAAAGATAAAAAAAAGTAAAACTCGCCTGAAAGCATGATCTGAGTTCACATCATACCAAGATTGTATATGCGTATGCATATATTATTTGTTTATTGGGTTGTTCATCTGTTTGATTCACAGAAACACAATTTAGGTTAGGTTCGGGGTTTTAATCTATTTTGCTTTCGGTACAGAGGTGAACTCAGATCATGGCACCGCTGGGATGTTTTGGAAACTTTGGTTGCCCGTCTATCT
Source organism: Gouania willdenowi (assembly GCF_900634775.1). Classification (NCBI taxonomy): domain Eukaryota; kingdom Metazoa; phylum Chordata; class Actinopteri; order Blenniiformes; family Gobiesocidae; genus Gouania; species Gouania willdenowi. The sequence goes on along the minus strand of NC_041061.1, from coordinate 19,600,996 downwards.
ATGGTCAGGACCTCACAGGCTGTCTGTGGGAGTCCGAACAAAACCAAAGTAAATAATGACCTAAACAAAATATCCGAGCCCGAAGAAAACCAGAGAGAACCTACAGCATTAAAAAGCACAGAACCTCAACCATTTGAGCCTTTCTCATGGCTATTCACTGCGTCAAAACACAGAACAGCTGAGGATCAAAATCAAAGCTCAAAGCTGAAAATCAATACAATGCTTGACTGGTTCCAAAAAAAAATCAACACAGAGCGAATATATATATATGTAAATGAAAATTTACATATATATATATATTTATAAAGGCAGCTTTACCTTAGTCCGAATTGGTGTTTGAGGTTCAACCGATGGTTCGTGCTCCAGTCTCTGTCCGAGGGGTGGACAGAAGATGATCCTGTTCGTGACGCCAATTGTTACGGCAGAATTTACGGTTGACCTCATTTGAGACATGATTCATTGCTCTGGTTGAATGATAGAATCCAGGAGAAGCATTGATGATTTAATAAAAAATGATTTTATTCTAAACTAAATAAAAGAATACAAAGTGGAACAAAGTGAAACAAAATTAGCGTCCGTCCAGGCGGACGTCCAAAGGAAGTGCCGCGCCCCGCCCCAACAGTTTCAAAGCTTAAGCTTTTTATACAGATAAGAAAAGGTCCCAACAGTGAGAGACAAAAGGGAGGGAGTCAGATGCCCATAGTGGCAATGTTGGAGGATGATGAAGATGTTATGAGAAGGTTTGGCTCCAGTCTTTATCTGTCTTGATAAGTGTGTACGTCAGTGTATGTCCTTGGCAGAGACTGTGCTGCACTGAGAATAATACGATCTGTACTGTTTAATCATGATTCAGCTGTTCAAAAGTGTAAAGATTAATGGAGTCGTCATGTATTAAAACATGACAAATTGTACACATGAACATACATTTGAGGATATGATGATGAATATAAAATTTGCCATGACAGCAGAAAAACATACAACACTTGTTAAATGCAAGAAAATTTAAAACATTTTTTTTTTTTTTAAATTGAAGATACTTAACATTAAAAAAATGGCACATGCACTACTTTAACAATAAGAGAAATTTATTCTGGAACAAGTAGAAGACCAATAAACTAAAGTTTCTATTTTATCTATTTTGCAAATTAAAAAAAAAAAAATACAGTGCAGAGGCAGAATGCTTAAAAAGCCTAAATGTTCTTTTTCAAATTAAAACACAACTGTATTCTAAACTTTCACTTTCTCAAAAATAAATCTCGTAAAAATAAAATGCAGTATAAGAACATCTGAGCTGGTGCATTTTGTCACAAATACAGAGTAGAATAATGCACACAACAAATCTCCAAGGTCGCCAGAAATATTTAATGTAATATTTGAGTCACGATTTGGAGAAGATTGAGAACCACTGCCTTATATCCTGATATGAAGAGTAAATGGCTTTACTTTTTACTTGTGTTACGGCTGAATTTGCGGTTGACCTCATTTGGAGACATGATTTATTGCTCTGGTTGAATGATGGAGTCCAGTCGGAGCATTGATGGTTTTATAAAAAAGATTTATTATAAGATAAAATAAAAAGGAGTAAAGAAGAAGCTCCCATCCTGAAAGAATGAAAGACAAAGGCTGGTGGCAAAGCAAAAATGCAAAACCCGTTCAAGACCCGTTCCAACGCTCTGACTAACAGTTTCAAAGCTTAAGCTTTTATATAGATAACAGCAAAGTTCCACTCTGGGGTAAGGAGGAGGGGAGAGTCAGATGCCCAATAGTGGAAAGATTTGAGGATGATGAAGACGTATATGTTATGAGGAAGATCTGGCGCCACTCTTATCTCCTTGATAGTGTGTGTGTGTATCTGCATGTGAGCAGAGACTCTGGCCTTGGCAAAAATTCTGTGTTGCACTGAGTACGATCTGTACTGTTTAATCATGATTCAGCTGTTCAAAAGTGTAATGGAGTCATCATGTATTAAAACATGACAAATTGTACACATGAACATACATTTGACGATATGATGATGAATATAATAATTGCCATAACACTTGCATTTATTTTTGGAATTTTTTTTATATTCTGTTACTATTAATTTTGGGTTCATTGCTCATTACAGAATATGAGCGTTCATTGTTGGTCTCCTTTTGAGTTTTGTGCATTGAAGTGTCAAAATAAAAAATACATTTAAAATGAAAAACAGGTAATGGTCAGTGTGCACTTAAACCCCTGGTCCCCAACACGGTGTCCGTGGGCCCCAGGTAGCCCACATGGACCATGTGAGGTTCCCTCAGGCCTGTTCAACAGCAGCACTAGACACCAGTTAAGTCCATCTAAAATCTGATTTACCAGGTTTCAAACTCACACAGATAAATACACATGTAGTCAGAGCCTTAATAGTTGATGAATACTGCTGCACTTGATGTTTTTGTATTAAATTAACTATAAATGTATATTTTCACTGAAACATGGAGAAAATTGTTTAAGTGGAGTTTTATAAAACCTTGAGTAATTGTTCTATTGTAAGAACGTTCTTTGGTTAATAAAAGAGAACATGATGATTCCCAATGAAATGTTTCAGAAGTGATCATTTAGAAATGAAACAATGGCATAAATTAAAGAGAAATGAAGTGTTGATTGTAATGGCCATTTTATGAGTGTATACATGTGTGGGTCTTAATTGAGCGTGTCAGACTATATACAGTATGTGATGCCACTTCCTGGACAAGTGTTTGTTGCTTTACAGGGTGGAGCTCAAACGGTTTCAGACGGCAACACCAGAACACCACAAACACTGTTTAATAGTAACCGTGTGAAGTGCAGAGGTTTACAGGTGAACTGATATTTAATAGTCCACATTTAAGATTTTTCATTGTTTTGTGTTTGTAGTTTTAATTTTAATGATATTTTTATTGTTAACGCCTCTATTGTGGGCTTTAGTTTGTATTGCATGTTGCTCTGTACTGCTCAACACAATGTTTATGGTGTATAATTGTTCTATATTTTGAGTAAAGGGCTTATCTATGGAAGTGTTTGTTGTAACTGCCAGTTTATTCTCAGCTTGTCATGCATGTGTGGAGTTGTAATGAATAATATAGTATGTTTTTGAATGAATAAACTTTTTATCAGCAAATAGTACTTGAGCTTTGCTTTCTTGTTATACATAGTTTGTACAAAAAAGCCAATGAAGGAAACAAAGTGCTCTTAAAAAGGGTTGATAGCAGTGCCTGATGTTTGCTGTGTGTTTCAGGTGTTGCACTCATTTAGGGATCTTTGGATTTTGGTAAATTGTGATGTAAAACAAATGTATTATTATTGTCAAACTTCCACATTATGAGGCTAATACACAACACTCACAATGTATTTGTAATGAAATGTGAACTGTACTTTTTATCTTCTGAAACACAAAATCCATCTAATTCTCCTGTCTTTGTTCATGGTTCTAGATGCTCTGTACAGGTTACCTGTGCATATTGTTTCTGATGAAATCTGTTGGCTCTAACTTTACTCTAAGACCATCATATCAGAGAATTTCTTTACTTAATTTAATCAAATCCCCCAAATATGAAAAACATCAGTCACTTATTATATTATTGTTTAGTCCAGCAGAGAAGGGTTTTCACTGCTGTCATCACTGTCTGTTTCTGCTCTGCAGGGAACATTAGGTAGAGGAGATCCTCCAAGCAACATGTCTATATGAAGGGTAGTTCCATCAACTAGAAAAAGAAGTCCTCATTACATCACATATAAATATTCAGAGTATCAATCAGAATAAAAAGGTCATTAATCTACTCTATTACATAAGTCAAAGTTTCAGAGATTAATCATTTTTCAATCTTTTTATTTATTCTGTCATGGTAAAGTTAGCAATTTTTCCACAAAAAATATTAAACATAATTACATTCTATTGAATTAAACAAAAGCTGATAAAGATGTGGAGGAGATGTTTTCTAAGACTTCAGAGGGAAATTTTGGTTTTGTACAGCAGCAGAATTAAATTGTTGGGTTATAATTTGTGAATTTTGGGATTTAACTCTAACAGCCACAGAGCTCTTCTTTATCATGTCAGTGAGCAAAGTGAAAACTATTCAGAGACGGCTGTCATTAACAAATCCACTTTTTTAAAAAAAATATTTTCTATTAATGCTTCAGTATAGTATATATGTCATGAATAAAAACACTTGTATTTTAAAATAGCTTTTTGTAAATTTATAGACTTAAATGAATTAATTTCTCATTGTAATTCATGAACAAGCAGAATAATGTTTACACTTATTTCATACAAACAAATTTCTAGCAAATGGAAAGTAAATGTTAAATAATTAATGATCAAAACAAATGCATCACTGCCTCTCTTAAACCACAAACACATATTTTACCTTGTGTGTTGTTCACAGACACTAATTCATTGTTAATATACTTTAAGATAATTGGAGGTGGTTTGGTGCTGAATGGATTTTTTTTGTCTAAATCACTCTTAAAGCATATTTGTGGACTCTTTGAATGATTTCCTTTTCACACCATAAATATTCTCTTTTAAACTGTGCCAAAACATTTTCAATATTAATTACTTAAATAATTACTTGTAAAAATGAGTAATGCATGGTTGATTGAACTTTGGCTTTTAAAGAATTAAAGAAAAGACAAGTTTTGTATTTTCTAAACTAATGTTAGTGCATATAATTGTTAAAAATGATATAAACTAAACTTATTTAAAGAACCATCCTGTGTAGGGATTGGCACCTGCAGATTCTTGTGACATTACATGGTTAGGCAGGTTATAAGTATGATGGAGGATTGGGGGAAAAAAACACAATTGTAATCAATGAAGATATATTTTATTGAATAGCTAATCAATGAACTGCATGCTCATTATAATGACGTTACATTGAATTACGCAAACATTAAACACAAACTCAAACAACACCAAAAAAATCCATCTGTTCTAAGTCAACAAATTAAAAAATGTTTACAGGTTGTTACGGCTGAATTTACGGTTGACCTCATTTGAAGACATGATTCATTGCTCTGGTTGAATGATGGAGTCCAGGAGAAGCATTGATGATTTTATATAAAAAATAGTTTATTCTAAACTAAATAAAATAATACAAAGTGGAAACAAAAATGGTGACCCCCTGGCCAGGCGATCCAAAGACAGAGTGACGAGACACAATATTAAAGCCCCGTATATCTCCCCTTAGTTCCCCCCTCCCTCCTCCCCCCCCGAGATTGAGGCAGAGGCAGAGGGAGGAGGTGAGGACAGAGGGTGAAAAAAAGAAAGACAGTTTGTTCTTTTGGGTCTAAACAACCAGTTCTGTTATCTGTCGGTTGTCTTAGAGACGGAGGAGTGTGCGTTTGTGTTTGTGTGTGTGAATGAATGTGTATGGGGTGTGCTATGTGACATGTGACTGTGTGAGCATGTGAGTACGCACACAGAGTGCCTATGCGTCCTTGTGCGTTTATTGTTTTGGGGAGATATTGTGTGCTTTTGACAAGGCAGTTTGACCCAGCAAGGTTTAAGACATGAAAATCACACAATGGAAAGTTACACCCCAAGGCTTAAGGATTAAAATATATAAGTAATTATATTATTAAGCATAACTAATTATTCTGCCCCAACAAGGTGAAGATTCATGAGCAATAGGATTGTAAATATAAGATACATAACATGTGAAACAGTGCTGATTACAAAATAAAGATGATCAAAAGTGGAAATCAAAGATAACAAATATTAAAAATCAAATAGCTTATTGACAATTCTCAGTTTAGTTTAATTTCAAATCAAGACCATCACTACAGTTTTACTAATAGTCTTTTTCTTGTGTGGGAAGCTTTTATAAAATGTAACCAAATATATTTGTAAATGAATAAGTTGACATTTTCAAAATCTTGGACTACTTTGTCTACCAAACCAGACACACCTTAAAGTGGTAGAGCTCAGAGTCTAAATGACTCTTTAAGGCTTTTTTCTGCCTGTTTGTATGAAATACTTTTCCAGGAATTTGGAATTTCAGCAGGCTCTGCATCATATGCCGTAGCAAAGTCTTGATTGTACTTTGTCATGACATATTTCCAGTAGTCTGATGCCTCCAGACTCACATCAGGAGAAATTTTCCAGTCTGGGAAAATCTGCTTGTAGTCCTTGTAAGGGTGCCATTGGTTATTTGTTTGATGGCAACAGAATCTTGTATTACTGAACACCAAAGAAGAGCAGATGTCAATGACAAGTTTCTTTGTTTCATTCCATCTGTATCTACCCAGACCTTCTGGCCGATGCAAAGATGCCCAGTGTTTAGTGTGAGCTTTTCCTCCTGCATCACAGGGCATTTTACAGAACGGACACTGTTGACCACATCCAATCACTCTGGTGAAAAGCTCATTCTGGGGCTTCATGTGAAGATTCTTTAGCTTAGTTTGAATGTTTGTGTTTTGGAACTTGTCCTTCAAATCTTGTTTTATGTCCTTCAAACACTTTGTGAGTGAATCTGCAAATTGTTCCTGATTTGCATTATTCAGGATCATAAAAACACCAAGAGCATCTTGGGGAATGACCAGTTTAGCTGCAAGTTCATGACACATATCATCAACAAATGACTTCAAGTTTTCTTTTTTTTTGTTTAAGGACATTTGAATGGCATCATCGATGGTGTTGATGCTTGTTGCAAGAACTCGCTCCTCAAACTCCAAAAGTTTGGAACTGCTTGAAAAATGTTTCTCTATTTGTTGGAGAATCCAGGTCTTGGTATAGCTTTCATATTGTTCGGTGTACTTCAAATAGTCTTGAAAATTTCTCTTTGAAAGCAAATCCAGTAAAATTGAATACTGAAAGTTGATTCGTGTGCTAAACTCCTGACATTTCAGCATCTCATCAGTGATATTGAGGCCCAGATCACGATTGACACGGTCTTCCACAGCAGGCTTCAGACACTGATTTGCAAACTCTTCAGCCTTCTTCTGACACTGGTCCCGTTTATGGAAGACGTCTTTGAAATCTGCACAAAATTTTTCCTTGTTTTTTATCAAACATCTGTATGGATCATTGGTTTGAAGAAAACACAGATGCAGTTCCTGAAATTTTCTGGCTGCAAATCCACAGATGTACTGTTTCAGATAAACTTCAAACACAATGTCTGTCTTAACATCTTTGACATTTTGTAAACGTTCATCAATGATGTTCAATATCTCCTGAATGTAGGCATCGTGGTAGTCACTTTTTTTGGCCATTTTGTCATTTATAAACGTTGTGCAAGCTTCAATGATGCTGTCTGCTCTCTGTTGTAAATATATTTTGTCTTGTGCATTTATCAATGTCTTTACTTTATCTGCAATGTTCCACCAAGTAACTTCAGGTTTGTATTTGAATGGTTTCAGCCCACAATCTTCAAGTTTTTTCTGACTCAGCAGTGCATTTGCATGGCCTTTGTGTGAAATATTATTTCTGAGGCAATGGGATACCTTGGTAAAAATATCTGTGGGTTTCAGTTCAGAAAATTTTATTTTTTCTAAAGTTTCTTTCCACATTTTGTCAAATTCTTTGTCCAGTCGTTGATCAGTCATGTTGTGTTTTTCCTTTTGACATTCATCAATCAGTGCACACACTGCTTTTTCAATTACTTTGGTGTGGTTTTCCTTAATTCGGTCAATTTCCACCATTCCCTGTCTGATGTTTGCTGCTGCTGAGAGCTGATAAAGGACAGAGTTTAGCAATTCTCGTCTAAGACTCTTAGCACTGTTTTCAAATTCTGCTCTGTGTCCTTCCACCAGGTGGACATGACCCTCAGTTTGAGTGAAGTACTGTGTTAGGTTCTCCAGAAGTTTTTCCTCCCATTGGCACAGCACTGTGATAGTTTCAGTTTTTAATATTGAGAGTAATTCATCCATCCCAGATGTTTGGCCTTCTGAATCAACATTTCCAAAGTTGGATATTTTGGTCTCTGCATTTGTGCCCCAGATGTACATTTCCTTTTTGAACTCCCATTCCCATTTGTTGAACTCTGTACAAAGTTTCATGTAGGCGTCGGCTACAAGGCTGTTTCTGAAGCTAAAGATGAAGTTTTCATGCTTTACTGCATTCCACAAGCTTTTTATCCACTCCTTGAAGTCTACGATATCATTCTTTGAATAATTGCACATTCCCAGGAGTTGAATTATGTTTTTCTTTAGCTCATATACAGCTTCACTGTACCCTGCATTGACTGGAGACATTGGTGGGTTTCCATTCCAGAGTCCAGGAATGTAGCAGTTCCCAGTGTCTGGATTGTACTCCATCACATCAGTGAAGCTTTTGTATTCTTCTTTCTTTTCCATTCTAGCTGCTGCCTGGGTCATCTCATTCAGCTGTTGTAGGAGCAATTTCCGGTCTCGTAAGTTCTTCTCATGGGCTGACACATCAGACACGTTCTGGTGAACAAAGTGACATTTAGGCTTTTTTCCCACTTCACTCATCCTGAGAAATGCATGCACCACCATTTGAAGAATATCCTTCATTTCAGTTAAATTCTCCATTGCAATGTTTACAATGGTTAAATCACTGAGCCCCACAACAAGTGTTGCAAGCTCATTGTCGTGCTCATAGCTATTGTCTAGTTGTGCATGCTCAGGTGACTTTAGGCCCTCAGTGTCAATGATCACAATGAAGTCACACGCTAAGACTTTTTTAAACTCTTCATGGACTTTGATGAGCAACATGAAGGCTCCTCGAGTGCATCGACCACTGCTGACTGCAAACTGCACTCCAAACATGGTGTTAAGGAGAGTGGACTTGCCTGTGCTCTGAACTCCAAGTACTGTGACCACGAGGATCTTGTTTTTGGGAGAAACCATTTCATTAAGCTGAGAGAGAACATCACTGACCCATTGAAGGGGTATGTTGGATGCATCTCCATCCACAAGTTCAAGAGGAAATCCATCCAGTAACAACTGTGCACACAGTTCAGGTAAATGATTCAGTTGTTGTCTGGATAGATCTGTTTCTGGAAGGAACCGTGAAGCTTCGTAGATTTGACCCATTTCACGAAAAAAGTGTTCAGTCCCCAGTGAACTGTTGGTCAGATTTCGGTCAAGTTTTTTAATCTCCTCTCTGTTCTCGGAGCTCTTCCATTTTTCTTTGTAGAGTTTCCTGAGTCCAGACAGTTTAATGCGAGACATATTATCAAGGTTCATCCTCATCCACTTCAGAAAGTAGCTCCTTTCTTTTTGCTGCAACGATAATGCATTGATAAAGCAACTCAAAGTATTTGACATGTTAATGGAGTTTTGTTTTTGTCGAAGTTTTTCTTTCTTTTCCTTCAGGTCACTTTTATACTTTTCTATGTTTTCAGATCCAAGCTTTTGAAGGCGAAACTCTTCTTTCTCGAGACTTGTCAGTTCCTTCCATATTTGGCCTTGTAATGGAAGCTGCTGTTCTTTGAATGTCAAAGGGTCTTGAATCTCTGAAGTGATGGCATCAGCATGTTTTTTTGCTCTTTGACACTCAGGAGAGTCTTCATCGACCCAGATTCCCAGTTTATGGGCATTGTCAGCCATCTGCTCAATACTCATCTTTCTCTTTGTCTTGGAAATCACATCACTGACTGCTGCCCTCAAAAAATCAACAAAACCTACATCATTTACATCTTTGTTCCGAATGATGATGTTGTTTTTAGTCAGACCTAACTTCCTTGACACTTCCTTCAGAGCGCTGACATTAATCTGTTTGTTTGTATTGTTAACCACCAAAAAAATCTGGTCCTTGTTGGTTTGGGTTGACAGCAGATTACATTTTCCATCTAACTTGTCAAGAAACACAAAAACTGCTGCAGATGTTTGACACAAGAATGCAAACTGTTTTTCAAAAGATTCAATGTCTCCACGAAGGTTTGCCACAGCCACTGGTTGACTGAAAACATCAATGTTTTTGTTGCCACAAGGAAGGTACCAAATAATTTCAGTCAACCCGTTTGATATTCTTCGTGGACTGTCACCACATTCCATGTTGTGGTGAACAAATATGTTGTGGTACTGCTGTGAGTTACTCAGCAGCTTGTTCAGGGTCTCTGACTTTGACAGGGAGCACTCACCCAGTCTCACAAAGGAGATCATTGGTAGATTAGAGAGGACTATTCTTTCTTCAGTGAAACCCTTGGACTCTGAAAGAGCTTCAGGTCTATACTGCTTTACAATGTCTCTCATAGCCCACAGCATCAATGTGCACTGTTGACTGTCACAACTGGGAAGCAGCAGAGGCACAGAAAACTGACACATTGACATTTTTTGTGCCATTTGCTGCTGAACAAACCCATCAGAACACAGAAAGAGAGCAGTGATCACATCTAGAGGATTCACCATGTCTTCTGAATTAGAGATTTCAAGCATGTCTTCAAAATCATTGTCTGTGGTCTCTGAAGCATCATCACTGTTGGATCTTAACTGTTTCACATGTTTTATATTCCTTGCTGTCACATTAACCATCATTAATTTTTTCATAAAATACCATGGAAGGTCTGATTTACTTTTCTCTGGTTCTTCGTTTAATGTCTTGTCATCAATTTGAAGTATTTTGCTGAGTGATAGCTTCTCTTTGCTGTGCTTTTCCAAACCAAGATCCTTCATAACGGTCATCAGGTTTGTCTCTAAAAATGAAGAAAATAAAAAAATATGAGGTTATAATATATATATTTTAACTGTTTCTTCTACTTGAAGAGTAACTATACCCCAAACCGACTTTTTTCTGATACATTTGGGTATTAAGTAGTGCTGTTTATTAATCCTTGTCCCAATTTTCACATTTACTAAAAGTATTTTAATTTAGCGTATTTTGTTGTAAAATGCCAGTCACTGCCCTCTCAGTGTTGAATTTTGCTATTGGCTGAGATGAATAATTGTGACCATCGCGCATCACCAACTTTCACTGTTGGCCCCGCCCCTCCTATAAAAGCAAAGAGGAAGGAAGAGAGTTTCCCCCAATCACAGCCCACAGTGAGCATTAATTCACTACCCTAATGCGGAACCTCACTGCTCCATGTGAAGCAGCCCGTTTCAGCGGTGATGTTTTTGACTGTGTGCTTCTATAAAGCACAGAGTCTTCTCATTCAATGAAAAAAAAATATAATCCTGATACCCTGTAATAAATGTGACCAACAATGCCTGCTCTGTTTGTAATCTTTTTTTACTTTACTATCGTAATTTTCAGCATTCTGTGACGTCAGATGAACTGTCAGTTTGCAAACAATATGTCCGAAGTACACAATGATTGATTTCTAGAGAAGTAAAAGTCAAAAATGGTTGCCCTTAATGCTCATATGAATCTAAGCATAAGATGTAGATAGAAATTTCACTTGAAATTTCACTTGTTACAGAATTTGTCACAACACTTTTCTGTGACTACCATTATGGATAGGTGATGAATTCTGTGCCGGACGTAATAAAAACATCTATCGCAAAGGGGTCGATCCATGTCTTAGGCACACTGAACATTTTTTGTTTGATCGGATGATAATTTTTGAGATAAGACCAATTTACTGAGGAGGTGTGTCGATTATCTAATTTTTCTTCCATTTCCAGCTTCCAATATCTCAGGAACTACACCACATAGAAAACTGACATTTTGGATAGTAATACATCAGTTAGAATATACAATCTGCTTAGTATCAGGAGCTAATCAGATCAGGTAATGAATTACACAGCCTGCTGTGTTTCACTTGATAAGAAACCAAATATTTAACAAAATAAATGTAGACATTTCTTCATGTTTAATCTGAATAAAACCAAGCTGACCTTTAACATCTGTTGCAATGACTTGACTGTCAGCATCACTGGTAGAAGATGGAGGTAAAAGAGGATTATTTGGGTCTTCAACATGAAGATTTGCAGAGGAATCTCCAGCGCTGACTCCCTTCAGAGATGTGACACAAAATTACCTTTTATACAGTGAGAAAACTGGTAACATTTTGTAACATGTTTCAAGAAGCTGTTTACCTCTGTTGTAGCATGGAATTGGGCCTTTGAACCTTCATCCTTATCTGAACATAAGAGAAAAAATTATAATTAAAGCCCGTTGAATAGTCTGCACCAGTTCTTCAAAAAGTGTAATCTGGATCAAAAATAACTAGATTTTTAAAATACATTTTTTCATATATATCCAAGATTTTTTTTGCATGTTTTATTATTGCAATGAAATAAACATTCATTTTATTGCATTATCGTGACCATCACCAGCCCTCCCTAAGGGAGGCTAAAAAGACCTTTATTAAATGGAGAATATAAAAGAGAGAGCAGTGTTAAATCTTGGTGAGGAGGAAAGAAAGAGGGAAGAGGGAGTTAGGGTGGGAGAATGGAAGGGGTGGGTAATTTATTAGGCCATTCTGGCAACAAATGTGGAAAGCCTAGATTGTTGTTGGACCATTGTACATTGTCATGTCCACCAACAAGTCCCCCGCATCACAACAATTTGCATAATATATTGCTAAAATGCCTGCATATTGCATATTGATATCTGTGTGGTGTTGGTATCATGATACACTGCAAATAGAGGGATGCATCATGATTTTTTGCCGAGAGCGGCAAAACTGTGTATGCTGGCCCTGCCCCCATGGAAGATGATGCTGTACGCACAGGGTGTGTACTACCTGTGGGAGTGGTGGCCCTGATAGGTTTGGGTTTTCTCTGAGCATTTACGGATTTCGTTTTTTCTAATTACTTCAGACACAACTCCTGCCTTGCCAGTCTGCCTCCTCCTTACCTCTGTGCTTGGGTCCTCGTCCTCCAAACACCTTATCGCAGATCCATGGCACAAGGCCTGAGGAAAAATCAACTTCTAATTCCTTTGTAAAAAAAGAGAAAAAACGGAGAGAGGAGGGAAAGGTGTTTCATAATTAAAAAAAAAAAAAACAGAATGTACATTTATGATTAAAAAAAAGTTGTTGTTTGTTTACCATTGTTGTGTTTGTAGATCGTCGTCTTTATTTTGTTCTATTCAGCATTTCAGACTGCTTTTTTTGAACATAGCAGGAGATTAGCAATTACTATTTTATTTCATTGTAAGGTTGCAGAAATTCAAAATGTCCTGATCCATTAAAGAAACTTAAATACAACAAGTTACACAAACACATTAACACATTGTATGAAAATAAAAAAAACACAATTAATTTATTATATAAATGTATCAATCCTGGGCACTTTAAAGCTGCAGTATGGAGAATTGTATAGAAACAACCACGCTCTTTCACCTCCATGAGTTAGATTATCCTCAGTGTTTGTTTCCCATTCAGACAGCAGAGCAGAGTTTTAGCTTTTTTTCCAACCTGTGACTAGATCGCTCATCTCAGTTGACTGAGATTTTAAACATTTTCAAAGTTGGATATTTTTGTCTCCGTGTTTGTGTTTCTGTAGTGATTTTAGTTGCAAAATCCATCAAAGATCTAATGTAATAGTAGAGATTTAATAAGATTGTTTTATTTAAGAGTCCTTCTCGAGCGGCCAGGTGATAATTAAACACACCCGTTCATGTGAAAACACCCAAAACATTTTTGTTGTGTCACGGAATTTGTTGCAACACCTGATATACTGTGGGCTTGGTCAGACTGGTCAAAATAGTGTAAATATTGTGGTGATTGGACCAAATTTCAGGGCTGCAAAGAATTTGTGAGGATTAGCTGAATTTGCATTAAAAGTTGCAATTGCAGCATCACAATTTCCTGGAGGGTCTGAAAATTAAACAGTATAGCATTGAGAATAGTGATAAACAAAGATGCACACACACACACACACACACAGACTTTCATGAGTAGAAATGTTTTGAGATAAGATATCAGAGAAACTTAAGATCTAGGTCTATGTTTTGAATATAAAGAATTCATCCTTGGCTCTAAAATATCCTGTTTTACATCTCAAAAGCCCTACATTAAAATATCTAAAAACGTACCTTAAAGAGAGAATCCCTCTGTGGTCAGTGGTCCTTTCATTGTAGAGGTTTCTGGTTGACTCTATATTATAAAACAATGTTCTGGTTGTTTGAGACAATAATCAACTGTGTGACTGAAGTTGCATGTAATAAATATATTCCTGTGTGGGTGGAGACAAATGTCAGACCCAGCTGTCAGCCAATACTGTCATAAGGTAGATTTAAAAAAAAAAAAAAAAAAAAACTATATACGATGATCAGGTCTGAGGTTGATTTATTGTGTGCTCTCCTTTGATAGTAAATAATGAGTAGATAGACAGTTGTCCTCTTTGTAAAAACATCATCCTTCCCTGGCTTTCTTTTGTTCACCATGTATTAGGTTCATAAAAATATCAAAGTTTAACCTTTTGTATATTTTGTATGTTTTGTATGTTTTGAGCCCTATTGAAGTTATCTTCAATAGGGCTCATACTCCCATACTTTAAAGACCCCAGGACTAGACGATAAATAACCATAATGGTTAATCAGTTAAAAGTCAATAACTAGTCCCTAAGCCTCATAGGGTTTCAATAAAGTTTTCTAAATTTCATGCTTCACTTCAATCAACTAAAAGTTAGTTGTTTTCATATTGTCTCTGTATATGGACAGATTACATCTCCAGAAACTATGAAAATGTGAAGGCAATCTTCAAAAAATGCCACCATGAACAGGTTGAGCAAAGCATGTCTGCTTTTTTATCGTAGACTGCTGGACTAGATGAAGAACAACTGATCATTTTATCTCCTTGATTTGGATCGGTTTGCGTTCAGACCGCAGTTTGTACATCATTGGCTGTACTTGTAAATACCTGTATGTTTATATTTTCATGTATATTTATATACTGTACATATTTATATCTTATGTTAGTATAATTATTGTTTTTGACTCATTGTTTTTGATCAATGTATGTATCTTGTCTGGTGTTGTTTCAACTTTGCTGTAATTTCTTCATTTTGAGAGCCATTGTAGTGAAATCTATTGGTTTTATTGATTTATTTATTATTCTGATTGCTTGCTATCTATAGATCTTGCTAGATGTTTAAATCTCATTCCAGTTTGTTACTTATTTCTCCTCAGTTCCTTTATTCTGTTTATATAACTTTGAACTACAGAATTAGAGGAAACAACATTCCGTTTATGTATTAAATGTATTTCTACTCAGTCTTTTGCAGTATCTACAGAAACATCAAGCTAAGCCTTTTGACTTCAGTTCACTTATATCAGTGACTCATAGAAAGCCTGTTTTTGTGAAAAGAGGTCCTCACATTTCAGGTTGGTGCTGCTGTCATTGTGCTGTATTTGCTCCAACATATTGATACAAAATGTGTTTTATTAGTACAAACTAAATTATTTGTCTTTGTTTGGATCAATTTTATATGTTTTTACCTTATTTTGCAAAGTTACAGCCTTGTTTGCAATTATCATAGTTGTCTTTGTCAGTTGTTGTTTGTTCAGCTCTATAAAAACACAGTGAGGGAGTGACTGCTGACAGAATGATGCTGAAGGTGAGGTCTTTGTTTTGTTGTACATTCTTATTCCTTAATATTTGGCCTCAGACTGAAACTGAAAGCAATTCTAAAAAATTATTAATTTTCATTTTGTATTTTCTTTATACAGATTGAGGTTGTGAGGAATTAATGAAAATAATACATTCTTTAAGTTGTGGATGATTGATTGACATCAAGGCTGTAAAAGTAATTTTAGTTCGTTGTTATTAAATGGGCCGAACCAGTAAAGTCAGGGCTTAATAACCTATTATTAATAACATTTTGTTTTAGTGCAAATAATTGAAAATACATTGTGGGTAGAAATCTCATTTATAGAACTATCTTAACATTTAATAAACAATAAAAAAAAATAATTAATGAAAAGGTGCTCGATGACAGTACTGATCCCAGTGGATCTACAAAACATTAAATCACAGGTATTTAAATCTGAACAATAAAGTATTTTACTACATGATTAAAAAACTTTTTCAAGATTTAGAAATTATTTTACATTGAATATTGCGACTTTGTCAGTGTGTTAGAATGTTCTTGGCTTTTTGAGTTATTTTTGTCTTTATCATTAATTAATATTTATTATTACAGTTCTAAAATATGTGATTGCACAATTGTTTTGTTTTGTAAAACCATAGCCACTATCTCTATCTTTTTCAGTAAACTTAAGGTAATGCAACATTAGCTTTTACATCATATATTGATGTATCAGATTATTTTCACTGCATCATAAAAATCTGATGCATTTTGAAAATAGTGCAGTGTAACGTGCAAAATCGAATGGTTTTACAACTCAGTACATAATAAACTTCTCCCTGCTACCATCAGGCTGGTACTACCACTGGCTCTGCATAAAGGCTGTGGCTGAGAGAATGAGAGTTTCTTCAATAAGGTCATTAGTTTACTCAGTTCTGAGAAACAAAGTGATCCTCCACCATTTTTACTAGTTTGGCCTAAAAGTTTCTAAATGTTCCTGTTAAAAATATATGTGCTGAACAAAGCACTGTGTTATACACCATATTCATTTTATATCATTTTAATTATGAGCCTTAATAGAACTTAAAGACTCTGTATTCTGCCATATTTAATTCTGCAAAGGATTGCGTGTTTGATGAAACATTTTTATAGTTGTCTTTGACAGTTGTTGTTTGTTCAGCTCTATAAAAACTCAGTGAGGGAGTGACTGTTGACAGCATAATGCTGAATGTGAGGTATTTGTTTTGTTGTGCATTCCTTTCCTTTTTAAAGTATCATAATGAAACTGAAAGAACTCAGTTTATTTACTTTCTGTATCTTCTTTATACAAATTCAGGTTTTAATAAAATCTGAGTCCCTCAACATAAAATATTAACCTCATGAATGAGTGAGTTAGATCATGAGTGTCATTGTCATTTAGTTTAGGGTTTACAGACACCCCAATGTGAGAGTGACCAAATAGTTTTCTTTAGAATGTTTTACAAAAAACAGTTTAAACTTAAAACCTGCTTGTTTATAGTACTACATATAAAATATTTAATCACATGTATCTACATTTTAACAATGTGGTATTTTACTACAATATATAATTAAAAACTTGTCAAGGTCTAGAAATTAATTTACTTAAATATTTCCTCATATCAGGGGAATTCCTGAACATATGAACATTTTTTTCCAATATGGTTTCTGTACTGCAAATGTCTAATAAACCTGAACTGAACCTTCTCAATGATCGTGGCCATGAATAGAAAGTTGCTGATTTATCTAGTTTGAGGGTATTGTGTCAAAGCACCACGTTGATGAATTTATTTGCTCAACAGTTTCCTCTATTATTTTTGGGTTCACTGTAATAAACTCTAACATTGTAGTTGATTCGTCCCTCAGTGGTTGAAGCTGTTGATGAAGGTGCTAATGTTTGACGTTATTGATTGTATTTTTTCATTGAAATATATAGAAATTACCAGCTGACTATTTCAAGGGCTATCTGATCAGGGGAGGTTGTGAGTTTTTCAATTAAAGAAAACAATGAATGAGTTGTTGACGTTTTTAGCAATAATTTAAGAAAAATATTGCTGCTTTGCTTTGAACAAGCCATCATTGAATTTACGTAGACTCATTTTGTATCTGTAGGTCTAGATTAATTTGTAGTTTTGTTGTTCTCCATTTATGCTCAGCTCTTCAACAATCAAAATTAATATTCTGCACTATCTCAGTCTTCCTTCAAGGTGTTTTCTGTGTTTGTTTTTCTCTTAGTTTTGATTGGAGCCAACATGTCTTTGACATTACAGACTTTTATATCAAACTCAACTTTATCATCAAGTTTATCAACTGTCCCAGCCCTTTAGGTTAGTGTGATTGCTATGGCTTCCATAAACTGTGCAGATGTTGTCATTTATGTACATTTTCTTAAAACACAGAAATAGGAGGAGCATATGTTGCAGTCTCTAAATAAAAAGAAAAAGAAACACAGAAATGATCAGAGAGAGCTAAGTCTCTTCAATGGCGGCTCCAGAGATTTATTACCGGGGGGTCCATGGGGGGCCGGATTGTTAATAGGAGGTGCTAGTAAATTCTGACACAACAAACACCAACAAATAATACCACAATAGATTAGAAGATTTATTGATCCCAGGCTAATATACTGTACAGTACATAAGGGTTTTTTGTTTTGCTTTACTTCAATCATCAAAACAATCATACAATTAACACAGTATTTATGTCCTCTAACCAAATAACATGACGTCACTAAACAAAAACAAACAGCTGATCACCATCACTCCAAAACTAAGTAGAAAAGGTTCCAGATCTTGTCCGACTTATGTTTCAGGTTGTAACGTGTAACATCATAAACCCATGATCACCATCCTGGATGTGATGGTGCCCATAGGCACACCATGCGTCAGGTAAGCCGAAAGGGTGGCAGTGGCGCAGAGCAGCGGCACACTGGTGTGACCAGCACTCTCCGTGCGCCATGACGCACGGGATTCAGCCTGTATGAGGCCATCCACAGCTGGAATTATCTTACTGTATGTGGAGGCGACCGAGGCTGGTTAGTTGTGGATGATTGAAGTAATTTTAGTTATTTGTCATTAAATGGGCCGAACCAGTAAAGTCAGGGCTTAACAACCTATTATTAATGACATTTTGTTTTAGTGAAAATAATTGAAAATACATTGTTGGTAGAAATCCCATTTATAGAACTATCTTAACATTTAATAAACAATAAAATACATTTTACTACATGATTAAAACATTTTTTCAAGATTTAGAAATTATTTTGCACTGAATATTGTGACTTTGTCAGTGTGTTAGAATGTTCTTGGCTTTTTGAGTTGTTTTTGTCTTTATCATTTATTAATATTACTTTATTATTACTGTTCTAAAATATGTGATTGCACAATTGTTTAGTTTTGTTTTGTAAAACCATAGCCACTATCGTTATCTTTTTCAGTAAACTTAAGGTAATGCAACATTAGCTTTTACATCATATATATTGATGTATCAGATAATTTTCACTTCATCATAAAAATCTGATGCATTTTGAAAATAGTGCAGTGTAACGTGCAAAATCGAATGGTTTTACAACTCAGTACATAATAAACTTCTCCCTGCTACCATCAGGCTGGTACTACCACTGGCTCTGCATAAAGGCTGTGGCTGAGAGAATGAGAGTTTCTTCAATAAGGTCATTAGTTTACTCAGTTTTGAGCAACAAAGTGATATTTCACCATTTTTACAAGTTTCTAAATGTACCTGTTAAAAATATATGTGCTGAACAAAGCACTGTGTTATGCACCATATTCATTTTATAGCATTTTAATTATGAGCCTTAATAGAACTTTAAGACTCTGTATTCTGCTATATTTAATTCCTCAAAGGATTGTGTGTTTGTCATTCATTATTATAGTTGTCTTTGACAGTTGTTGTTTGTTTAGCTCTATAAAAACTCAGTGAGGGAGTGACTGCTGACAGAATGATGATGAATGTGAGGTATTTGTTTTGTTGTGCATT
This sequence comes from Gouania willdenowi, assembly GCF_900634775.1. Classification (NCBI taxonomy): domain Eukaryota; kingdom Metazoa; phylum Chordata; class Actinopteri; order Blenniiformes; family Gobiesocidae; genus Gouania; species Gouania willdenowi. The sequence goes on along the minus strand of NC_041061.1, from coordinate 19,581,604 downwards.
CCTTTCCTTTTTAAAGCATCATAATGAAACTGAAAGAACTCAGTTTATTTACTTTCTGTATCTTCTTTATACAGATTCAGGTTTTAATTAAATCAGAGTGTCTCAACATAAAATATTTACCTCATGAATGAGTGAGTTAGATCATGAGTGTCATTGTCATTTAGTTTAGGGGTTACAGACACCCCAATGTGAGAGTGAGCCCAATAGTTTTCTTTAGAATGTTTTACAAAAAACAGTTTAAACTGAAAACCTACTTCTTTATAGTACTATATATAAAATATTTAATCACATGTATCTACATTTTAACAATGTGGTATTTTACTACAATATATAATTAAAAACTTGTCAAGGTCTAGAAATTATTTTACTTAAATATTTCCTCATATCAGGGGAATTCCTGAACATATGAACATTTTTTCCAATATGGTTTCTGTACTGCAAATGTCTAGTAAACCTGAACTGAACCTTCTCAATGATCTTGGCCATGAATGGAAGGTTATTGATTGGTCTATAGTTAGCCAGTATAGAGGCATCCAGTGTTTCACAGCAGTGACTTTTAACAATTTCTGTACGGTGCCTGACTAGAATGAGCAGTTAATTATCTGACACAAATCATTCACAATTGACTTTACAACAGTTTTAAAGACGTTTGAGGGTATTGTGTCAAGGCAACACGTTGATGAATTTAGTTGCTCAACAGTTTCCTCTATTATTTTTAGGTTCACTGTAATAAACTCTAACATTGTAGTTGACTCATCCCTCAGTGGTTGAAGCTGTTCAAGTTTTTTATTTTGCGGGTTTGTTCTGATGTTTGACGTTATTGATTGTATTTTTTCATTGAAATATATAGAAATTAACAGCTGACAGTAATTCAAGGGCTATCTGATCAGGGGAGGTTGTGATCTTTTCAATTACAGAAAACAATGAATGAGTTGTTGACGTTTTTAGCAATAATTTCATAAAAATATTGCTGCTTCGCTTTGAACAAGCCATTTAATTTACATAGACTCATTTTGTACCTGTAGGTCTAAATTAATTTGTAGTTTAGTTGTTCTCCATTTATGCTCAGCTCTTCAACAATCCAAATTAAAATTCTACACTATCTCAGTCTTTCTTCAAGGTGTTTTCTGTGTTTGTTTTTCTCTGAGTTTTGATTGGAGCCAACGTATCTTTGACATTACAGACTTTTATATCAAACTCATCAACTTTATCATCAAGTTTATCAACTGTCCCAGCCCTTTAGGTTAGTGTGATTGCTATGGCTTCCATAAACTGTGCAGATGTTGTCATTTATGTACATTTTCTTAAAACACAGAAATAGGAGGAGCATATGTTGCAGTCTCTAAACAAAAATAAAAAATACACAGAAATAGAGAGCTAAGTCTCTTCAATGGCGGCTCCAGAGATTTATTACCGGGGGGCCGGATTGTTTATAGGAGGTGCTAGTAAATTCTGACACAACAAACACCAACAAATAATACCACAATAGATTAGAAGATTTATTGTCCCAGTACAGTACATAAGGTTTTGTGTTTTGCTTTACTTCAATCATCAACACAATCATACAATTAACACAGTATTTATGTCCTCTAACCAAATAACATGACGGCACAAAACAAAAACAAACAGCTGATCACCATCACTCCAAAACTAAATAGAAAAAGTTCCAGATCTTGTTTGACTTATGTTTCAGGTTGTAACGTGTAACATCATAAACCCATGATCACCATCCTGGATGTGATGGTTCCCATAGGCACACCGTGCGTCAGGTAAGCCGAAAGGGTGGCAGTGGCGCAGAGCAGCGGCACACTGGCGTGACCCGCACTCTCCGTGCGCCATGACGCACGGGATTCAGCCCGCATGAGGCCACCCACAGCTGGAATTCTCTTACTGTATGTGGAGGCGACCGAGGCAGATTACAAGGAAGGCAGATGCCATCAGCCTGAGTAACCGAAGATATAATCTGATCAGATTTTCCTGGTTGGAAAAGTGCCAGGCATGCCCTGAAAGCTTTCAATCGTTGCATTGAGAGGCGTGTCGTGAAGGCACCGAGCGCAGGGACAGCCCCAGGAAATAATTTTCTGTTCCGGGGAAAACATCTTTTCCATGTTTATCATGAAGCCCAGATCGGACAGGTGACGTAACAGAATGCATGTGTGCGATCTGGCCTCTGCTTGTGCCAAAAGAGCCTGTTGTGTAAGACCAAAAGTGTCCTTTAAAGCATAGTTATTTGACAGTATTATCCATGTTATTGTCACCATGAATATTAAAGTCACCGCTAGCTGCTCCTGTGGTTGTATTCTATTCAGGGCTCACAATTGACTGTGGTTCAGCAAACTCATCCATGAATTCTCCAAAATATTATACTAAAAACAGAACTATTGATACACTTTCAGTAAGAGAAAATTAAGCAGTAAAGCATTGAGAATAGTGATAGACAAAGATGTACGAACGCACGCATCACACACACACACACACACACACACACACACACACACACACACACACACACACACACACACACACACACACACACACACACACACACACACATTTTACTACAGTATATAATTAAAAACTTGTCAAGATCTAGAAATTAATTTACTTAAATATTTCCTCATATCAGGGGAAATCCTGAACATATGAACTGTCTCACTTTACAATGTAAATTTAAGCGCCCCCCCACCATCTGCCCGGGGACTGGCCGCGGTTCGGCGAGGTGCCGCGCCGCCTTGGGCGGGGTGGGGCTGGTGGCTGGTTGTGATTGGGGGTGGTCTCCGTGGGTGGGGAGGGCTCTGCTGGCGACATTGGTGTGGGGTTGCGGTGCCTGGCTGGGGGAGCATGGGTTCGCCTGCCTATCAGTCCGTGGCTGGCGGGGTGGCCCTGCTTGGGTGGTTGGTTGCGTACTCTCTCGTCGGGGGGGCCGGGGCCGCCCTCCTGTGGAGGGTGCTATGTCGTGGTGTCGTGCGGGCCTGTGCTGGCCCTGGTGTGGGAGCTGGCCTCTCTCCTGTTTGGCCGCTGCCTGCTTTGGTGGGACGGGCCGCTCTGGGCCGGCTGGCAGCGGGGGTCGCCTCCTGGACTGCGGGGGATGTGGCTGGTACTTGGCTCCACCTGGGGTGACAGTGCCGCGTGCCCAACTGCGCCATCTACCCTCTCCGGTGGCCCGCCGTGCGGACAGGCCGGGCTCCTACCAGACAGGCCTCCTTCATAAACACTTCATATCACTCACTCCCAGCTGGTCTGGCTCACCCACTTGTTGCACCACACTCACATACCCAACCCTTGGGCGGCTGAATGGTGGGGCTGGGGGTGGATGGGGCCGCCGCCTGTGCTACTAAGTAGTGGCGCGGGGGTGGCACTCCCACCTCTGGCTGCCCTACTAATCCCTCCAATTTTAATTACACCTTAACACACCACTCCCCCGGAGGGTGGGACCACCACTTCCACCCTCCAGAGCTATTGCACCACATACACATATATACACATAGGCTGGATGGGGAGCACCACTCCCCTCCATCCACCCTTTTTTAATAGCACTTCATACATTCACTAAACACATACATTCACTCAGGGGATAGGGAAGTGCCTCTCCATTGGGGAATGGAGAGGCACCATAACAGGGTGGTGGGTAAATTCGCACATCTGGGCCTGTCGGGTGGGGGCCCGGCCCCTCTGTTGATGGCTGGCGGGGGCCTTGGCTCCTCTGTTAGGGTCTCTGGCGGGGGGCTCTCTGGGCCCTCCCCTCGGGTGGTTGGGTGCTTGGGTTGGGTCGGTGGCGGGATGCGCTGGGTGCTCGGCTGCTTGGGGCTTCCTCAGATGTGTGTGTGGGGGGCGGTGGCTGCCTCTCGGCCTGGGATCTTGGGGGTGTCTGAGGGGTTGCTCGGCCGTGGAGGGGGTTGCCTGGGGCTCCCTGGCCCCCGCTCTTTCTGCTGGCCTGGCTGCATCTAGAAGAATTGTTTAAAAAATGAAAATAAATACATACAATGCAGTACACACAGTAATAGGATGTTATGTACATTTTAGTTCATGTTAGAACCAGTGTGTGAATTTAAAAACAAAAGGTAGATTTACCATTTTCAAGCAGTGTCTTTAGGTTGGGTTTCATGCATTAATGATGATTTTCTACATCTACTGTTGCATTCTGGGCTTTAGTTTTCCAGCTATGTTTTTAACTCTTACTAATTAAACATTAGCAAGATTAACAAATTAAAAACTGATGTTACGTGTGTAAATAATTCACTTCCAGTGTTTTCTGTGATTGTTTATCTTTTACCTGCTTGCTGAATTATCCAGATGTTTGCCACAGAGGAATTAAAAGAATATGAATCAGTTTATGTAAGTTTGTGTCATTGTAGGAAGAAAAAAAGCTAATAGTAGAAAGAGGTTTAGTCTTTATAAAGGACTGACTGCAGTGCCTGGCGTACACTGGGTATTTCAGGTGTAAAACTAGTTTATCAATAACAGAATCTCAACACTAAAACAAGTTGGTTATTACAAAAGATTATTTAAATATGTACATCTGTTATTAAAATGCATATGTTTTACTCAAAATCCATCTAATTCTCAAGTGATTGTATTGTTATTTACAGGTTAACCATTCATTTCAATGACAGCAGCTTTTTCTATCTGCACCAAACTGAAAATCTAATCACATTTCTAAGATAAGTGTTTGTCCTCCATCAGATGTTGTGGAAAAAATGCTGATTCCATCTTGAACTTGTTAACGGAGCTCAATAGTCTCAATCTCTGAATTAAATATATTTGATTTATGATTATCAGACATAGGGTTTACTTTGTCATTATCAATGTTGATGATTTTTGGACTCATATAAATCAAATCAAATCTTAGAATATTCCCCAACTGAGAAGTGTAAAAACTGAGCTGTAAAAGCCATTTTTGTAGAACCAACACAGCAATCCAGCATAATGTATGTGAGACTTGTGGATTTTAAAGTTGCAGTCACTCCTCTCTTATGAAGCCCAACAGATGAAATACAAGCTGTATTTACAGTGTGGTGCTTAGACTGTGTCAGTAATCTCTACTTCTCTTCATTTTCAGGGATGAGTACGACTCCTGATGTTGTTGTGGCAACCCACTGTGGCCTTAGGGTTTATGGCCTCTCTCTCATCACCAACAAGGTGTGTGATACCAGAGACATGTTACGGCTGAATTTACGGTTGACCTCATTTGGAGACATGATTCATTGCTCTGGTTGAATGATGGAGTCCAGGAGAAGCATTGATGATTTTATATAAAAAAGTTTATTCTATTGCTAAGTAAAAAGGTACAAAATGGAACAAAGTGAAACAAAATTAGCGTCCGTCCAGGCGGACGTCCGAAGGAAGTGCCGCGCCCTTCCCAACAGTTTCAAAGCTTAAGCTTTTTATACAGATAAGAGCAAAAGTTCCACTCTGGGGTAAGGAGGAGGGGAGAGTCAGATGCCCAATAGTGGAAAGATTTGAGGATGATGAAGATGTATATGTTATGAGGAAGATGTGGCGCCACCCTTATCTCCATGATAGTGTGTGCTGCATGCGAGCAGAGATTCTGGCCTTGGCAGAGACTGTGCTGCACTGAGAATAATACGATCTGTACTGTTTAATCATGATTCAGCTGTTCAAAAGTGTAAAGAGTAATGGAGTCGTCATGTATTAAAACATGACAAATTGTACACATGAACATACATTTGACGATATGATGATGAATATAATAATTGACCATAACAGACATTAGTGTAGATTAATTAGTTAAACAATAGTAGACCAATAAGTCTGAAACTATAAAGAAGGATCAGGTCCAGGTTAAGTCTGGTGTCTTCCATAAGGGAGATTATCAATTATGTGTATTTGTGGAGAAAAAAATGTAATGTGGAGTCCTGTAGATGATGCAAAGAAGGGTTTTTACTTCCTTCTTCCTGGGATTGTTTGTGTTTCTTTGCCAGACGAGGAGCACAGTGATTAGCTTGGCTCCATTTTTGTTCTAGTTTGTTCCAGATGTTCTTTTCTCTTTTAATTACTTTATTAATCCCTGAAGGGAAATTATGTTACACTCTGTTATTTTTTTAGGGACATGCTTCTCACACACACAGGCCCGAATCACACACATACACAAACAGGACCTGTGGACATGCATCAATGGAGACATGTCAGAGTGGGGCTGCTTCCACAATGAAGGGAGCGCATCAGAGCAGTGTTGGGGTTTGGTGCCTTGCTCAAGGGCACCTCGACAGTGCTCGAGAAGTGCCCTGGCACCTCTCCAGCTACCAGAACAACTTCTGTATTTTTGATCCGCATTGGGACTTGAACTGCCACCCTCCAGTTTCCAACCCATGTCTCTACGGACTGAGCTACTGAGCTACTTTCTAATTGAATCGACAACAAATTGTGATTCTAATCAAATCGTTGCACGGTGACATCTCAGATGAATTCAAAAGTTTGTTTTTATAAACTACGGACTAGTTGAGAAGATAAAAATGTCAAACCTCGGACCAGAAAGAAGAGCAGATGTGTGGACAAACTTTATATTTGATATAAATGAGGGACAGACTGTACAAAGCTGTGTGGAATGACGACCATTACGTCAACAACAAGCCTGAAGCGACACCTGCAGGTGAATCAAAGTATTGCACTACTGACAGCCTTTATTAAAACTTTTAAACATTTGAAGACATTTCTTTCCTTATATTAAATAAAATTCCTTCATGGTGTTATCAGTATTTTTCTTTAACCATAATTGGGATTCTCAGTTGAAATGCTGAACAGTGAAATTATAGAAATGTATTATTTTATTACATTTAAATATCTTAGAGTTGCTCATGCTCAGACATTTGCAACATAATAATAATAATCAGATTTTAGTGTCATACATGCACATGCAGCCCTCTGTATAATTTTGTGTGACTTAATAGGACACAACTATCAGGCTTTGTGTGTTTCTGTTGTTGTTTGTGTATTTTTAAAGTTCTTTAGGGTATTTCTTTAGCCATTCAGTCTATTCTTCTCTCATTTTGTGTATTTTTGTTGTCATTTTGCTCATTTTTCTGTCATTCTGCCTATTTGTGCTGTTCTTTTGTGCGTTGTGTCCTTTTTTCCCCCTTTTGCATACAAACACTTCTTAAAATGACTTATATTTTAAAAAAAAAAAAACATTAGGAAATGATATATAACATTGATTTTGTTTACAGATTACTTGCAGATATTGTGGAACACATGAATGGAGGCTGTATTTATGTTATGTCAGTGGTTCTCGACCTGTTTTGACCTCATTTTAATAACAAATTTCTGACAAACCCAAAGAATATTTTTTTCTAGAACTAGTTTTTGATCATGTTTGTTATACTGTGTCTAACAAATACAGAGTAAACAAAATGTGCACAAAGTTTATTAAATGAATTTACTAAAACCATGATAAAGCTGCTATTAAGTCAGTGATAAACATGTGGCTCTTTATGTCTTAATTTTAATAATGATTCCCTCAGAAAACCTTTAAAGGGGAAACTTTTTTAACCTCTTTTTACCTTTTTTCTTTAGTCATTATACAACTTCTTTTGTCCCTATCCTGCCTTCCTTATACACACTGTACACGAAGGCAGTAAGCTCAACACCTTCCGCACATCAAGACTCTGAACACCAGGTTGACCGACTGAGCCCAGGTTTATTGACAGGTGAAAGGGTGAAACTGAGAGACACAAGACATTTGTAAATTTAGCTGCATGAATTTAAACTAATTAAACAAACCTAATAATGTTATATCACTAAACAAAAGTAGGTTTCATTATCAAGTATGAAATATTAATTAACTATAATAGTCTAATGCACTGTCACATGCCACTCTATTTATTATTTATATTATTAATAAATCAGCCTTTTGTATCTGAAATGGCCTTACTTAACAGCACAGCAAACATTACACAAAACAGCCACTAGATGGCGACAGATGACCACAAAGGAACAGCTCGACGGCATGAACTGAAGATGTAATCAGAGATTGTCTAACATCATAAAACATACACATTTCACAACTACATGTGATGCTATGAGCACTTTAAACATCAAAAAAGAATACATACCAACGATGCCATGAACAGCACAAGATATGGGAGTTGTTTTGCCAAGAACACACGAGGAATGAAACTAAGCAGTGTTCACCAGACTGCATTACTTCCTGAGTCTAAATCACGTGACCTACTCTGCGTGCTTTTAAAGGTACAGCTTTCTTATGAGAACCAACTGAATTAACTCAGAAACAAACACACACTAAATCAGGTAATCTGAATAATAGAGGCAGAACAGTCCCATTTTGGCCCCTTTTCCCAAAATGTTGACATTCTTTTAGTTTTTTTCAGATTTAACTTTCTTTTACCATTCTATAACACCTGTTTCCTTTTTTGTAATTTTTTTGCCACTCTTGACTGTTTTTGGCTCATTTTAAGCCACTTTTCACTCTTTTCTTGCCAAGTTTTGGCCACTTTTGAATCATTCTTTTCCACCTGTTACTCATTTTTAACAAATACTTACACTTTACTAGTGACGTCATCAAATGACTGGCTGTGATTGGCTTGATCATCATTCAATCAAAACTGGACCAATCTGTTTTCAACAATGAATCCCTCTGTAAAAAGTGAGGGGGATGAACTTTTGTTTTCATAAAAGTGTGGGTGTCAAACCCCCCACATCCCTCACAGGTGAGACGTGCCTGGTGGGTTGTGTTTTAATTTGAAAAAAGAAAAACAATAATTTTAAAATATATAATTGATTTTTCTCATCAACTACTAGACATTTCAGGTGACCCCACATGGGATCACAACCCCAAGGTTGAAAAACACTGTGTTATACTTTTGATTATAATTCAGCTGTTTTCATGATTTTAAAATGCAATTATAAAGCTTTTTATTTTAATACTAATTTTTATTATTTTAATTTGTGCCATTTTTCCACATTTTGTGAATAAATGTGCTCCATATTGTTGCCTTGCTTTGTTGGACAAATACAAAAAATTACTATTCTGAATAAATACAGTTTTAAACACAAAAAGTCTTGATTTTACTGTTAAAATTATTCCTTTAAGCCATGTTTGTGAAATATTTTGGACGTGCTGCGTTTGCAACACTGAAGTCAGAGCTTTAAACTGGAAAGGCAGAGTTCTGAGGGTCCTTGAACGCAGCATGAGTGAGTAGATTATCAGCAGCAGCAGCACGTGTTACAGCAGGTGATGCTCATTCCCTTTGATTGGCCACACCCACTGAAGCTGTGGATGCAGTGACTCATTCTTTCTGAGCTGTAACGGCTGCTGTGAGACCTCGGTCTAGTGACCAACAAACGTCCTGGTTTTCAGAGTTACGTCCTGTGTCCTCGTAGATTTCACCCCAACCATTGCTTTTTCAAAAGTTCAGTCCTGTTTGTCTCGTTTATTAATAAATAAACATATGATGTCGCTGACAAACACCCTTTAATGTCAGTCAAACTAAAATATTGTCATCGATCGACCCTGGACGTGGATCAACCCTAGACATCCATCAAATCTGTCGTAGATCAACGCTGGTCGTCGTTCTCAATTCGTCGCACAGTGAGAATCGTTTTTATTAAACCAAGGGTGTCAAACTAATTTCACATCATGGTCAGACATATAAAATAATTATTTCTAAATAAATGTCATTTTTTAGTGAACATTATTAATAAATTAAGATGTTTAGTGTCATTTAACTCTCCTTTTACAACCTAAAACTAACCTAAAACCTAAATTAATGTTTTCTCATAAATTTGACATTCTTGGTTTTGTGGTTTAAAGCTCCTCCCTCTGACCTCATTAAATAATCAATAATAATTCATTTTATTTAAAAAGTGACTTTCAGGCCACTTAAAAACAGGATGATAAAATAAGTAAATAATATTAGTTTATAGTTTAAAGGTCTATTTAGTCTCATACTGTTATTGCTGAGTCATGGTTTTAGGAGCAAATACAATCCAAACATTGCTGTAGTTTATTATAGTTGACATAATTTTTTCAGTCTTAAATTAGTGTTGATGAATTTACACCAAAACTTGACAAATTTTTATTGCGCGGCAACTAAATAATTCATGATTTGTTCATTCATGAAAAAACAAACACCTGTGAGGTTGAAAGTGATTTAGCATTAACTAATATATCTGAACAACCTATAAAATTTTGAAAAAGACCGCGACAAAACCAAACCGCAAAATTCAAATCATTGGATTTTGGTGCTGGCCGCTAAGATGCCCACTGCAGTGTTATGTACGTCTTCTTTAATCTTTTATTTTCTTCATAACAAAGTTTTTTCTTTCATTAGACCTTTTAAACAAGCTTGCGCGTCCAGAGATAAAACCTCCTGTTCCAACTGAAGATGCTGAACCAAGAACCAAGCCTGAAGGAGCTGAAAACTGAACAACAAGAACAAAGCCTGCACACGCTGAACAAAGGCCAGACAGGCCTAACACAGGTCAGAACCAGTGGAAACCTGCTGACTGAACGAGCTGTGAAACGTGCTGAACAAGGAACAGAACCGTCCAGCCTAACACAGGCCAGAACCAGGTCCAGGAAAGGACTCTTTTGGACACAGTCCAGCGGTTCAGAGCCACGCTTTGCTGCTTCAGACTCCTCTCACCAGTCCGCTCTGCCACCAGAGAAGGATCACCGACCACGGACCCATCAGAACCGAGGTGCTTTGGATCTCAAATTCTAATCGGGCCAAAAATAATTGCAGACACGTGATCCCATACTGATCTTATCATAGCTCTCACACACACACACACACACACACACACACACACACACACACACAGAAATCATGCTACTTTTCTTTCCTTCCTTCTTTCTTTCTCTACTAACCTTTTACCTTTAAAGTGTAAATACATTTATCCTTAGTTTAGTGAGCGTAGCGCTCTTTTAGCTTTATTGTGTTAGTAGGTTTTAACTTGTTTTGATTAATAAATGTTTATACTTTGAGAAGTTGTCTGTGGTTTATGAAAATATTACAATCATAAGGTTTGTTATATGGAGAGTAGACAGTCTTGACAAGAGTTCACAACCCTGGATGACCAGGTATTAATAACTAAGTGATTTGAAACACTTTAACTCAATTTCAGATGGCACCTCTTGGCAAATTACTGTCAAATTAATTATAATTAATATAATTCTTATCACTCCTTGTCCGAGCTCATCCTCCTCCAACTTTCAGTGTCTGACGCACCCGGAGGGAGGTTCTGCCCCTTCTGTTGTAATCTGTTCTTGGTAATACCACTAGAACCAGATAAATGTTAAATAAAAATAATCCCAAATAAGTCCCAAAATGTTTCAATGAGAATTGTTTCTGTTTTCCAGTCAAGAGAAAGAAGATGACATCATGGTGATGCAGGCAGTGGACAACAGTGGGTTAAGCTTTGAGGCTTTTTACCTATTTTCTAAATATTACTATATTTAGAAGTTTGCTTTAATTAATTTTTTTGTGCTTGAAACGTGTAGTTTTTCAAAGGCTAATCTTAATGCATGTTTGTTTTAAATACTCTGAGTCAGAATAATAAATGGTGGGAAAATGCTGTTAATTTTAACTAATGTTTATCCTCTGCCATAGATGCATTACAATGATATAACACATAAATACAATAAAATATTACAATTAAAGACTGGCTAAAAGAAATACAGAGACCAAGTAGTGAAGCACTTAATAGTTCTCAAGTAGTTTCAAAGAATTATGATAGATAATTACAGTATTTAACTACTTTAGCATAAAATACATTTCATCAACTTACAGCTTTAATAATACTTTAATTTCAACAGTGGAAGTATTTGCACATCAACCTTCATAAATTCTACCAAATAAGTATGATGTAAACTTTATATAAATCAATAACACATTTCTGTGTACACTAACACTATCCAAACTAATCTGTGGCTTTACCACTTAATGTGATACTTTTCATATTCAGTGAAAAATTATCTGCAAACTTGTGAACTGCACTTAAGTCTTAAAATATAAGATAATCTATAGGAAAAAAATAGCATACAACACCTTTTTTTTTTTTTTTTTTTTACAATCTTCAAATGATGGCACAAATTAACCCCAAAAATAATCAACCCGGAAAACCATGGATAATTTAAGACTCACTTGACATTTTTAATGTAAAACCAAATGGCAGAAAAACATACAAAATTTGTTAAATGCACGAAAATTTAAAACATAATTAAAAAAAAAAATGGAAGATTCTCAACATTAAAAAAAAATGACACATGCACTATTTAGCCTAACAATGACAAACTTATTTTGGAACTAGTCGAAGACCAAGAAACTTGTTCTGTTTTTGTTTTATCTATTTTGTACATTTAAAAAAAAACAAAAAAAACAATACATAATATTGCAGAAAAACATACAGTGCAGAGGCAGAAAGCTTAAAAAGCTTAAATATTCTTTTTCAAATTAAAACAACTGTATTCTAAACTTCAACTTTCTCAAATATAAATCTAGTTAAAATAAAATGCAGTATAAAAATATCTGAGCTGGTGCTATTTGTCACAAATACAGTAGATTATTGCACACAACAAATCAAGCTAATTTTAGAGGAAAAACTCCAAGGTCGCCAGAAATTTGTAATATAAGATTTGGGTCACGATCTAGTTTGTTTTCACTGAAATATTCAGACAATTGGAGTATCACAGATAGGATTTCATTAAAGATAATGCAGATTTGGTGTTTTTTTTCCAAAATATAGTTTTAAAATAGTAAGTTGAGTTTTATGAAACCTTGAATAATTGTTCTGTTGTAAGAACATTCTGTGGTTAATAAAGGAGAACATGATGATTCCCAATGAAAGGTTTCAGAAGTGGTCATTTAAAAATGAAACAATGGCATAAATTAAAGAGAAATGAAGTGTTGATTGTGGCCATTTTATGAGTGTATACATGTGTAGGTCTTAATTGAGCGTGTCACAGACTATAAATGTGATGACGCTTCCTGGACAAGTGTTTGTTGCTTGACGGGGTGGAGCTCAAACAGTTTGAATTTTGGTTGTTGGGGTGACTAATAAGTTTACCATAATTGGGAGGACTGGCTTCATTAAGGGCAACAAAATCTTCATTTTTGAGCCAAGTCTCAGTGAGGCATAATAAACCTAATTTATGGTCAGTTATAAGATCACTCACTAAAAGAGATTTAGACGAAAGCAATCTGATGTTTAATAGTCCACATTTAATAGTTTTTTTTTTTTTTTTTTTATTGTTTTGTGTTCTGTTCGTAGTTTAAACTTTAATGAGATTTTTATGGTTAACTCCTCTATTGTGGGCTCTAATTTGTATTGCATGTTGCTCTGTACTGCTCAACACAATGTTGATGGCGTATAATTGTTCTATATTTTGAGTAAAGGGCTTATCTATGGAAGTGTTTGTTGTAACTGCCAGTTTATTCTCAGCTAGTCATGCATGTGTGGAGTTGTAATGAATAATATAGTATATGTTTTTGAGTGAATAAACTTTTTATTCAACTTTTTTTTATCAGCAAATAGTATTTGAGCTTTGCTTTCTTGTCAACTTTATTGCTTAATAAACACTAAACGTTGCTCCTTCCTGTGTCTGAGGTAACTACCACTGTAGTTAACATGGACATTGTAGCAGCTTTCTTGTAAAACTGAACAAAGTTTCATCACATTCCCTCAATGGACCAGCAGCATTATTTCAGCTATAATATTTTAGCTTTTATTCATATTAGGCTTGAAAAAGAAAACAAAGACTAAACCTTTGACAGTCTGATCAGAGATGATGTCATATCCACCTTCTTTGATTTACTGCTGATGGCAAAAATAAAACCATGTGTTCACACAGCATAACTTTAAAGCCTCTGTGGGGATTAGCCAGTCCTCCATTATATGATCCAGAACTTCCATCATGCTACTGCATGTCTTTAACAGGTACAGGGACGTTTGGCTACATTTCACTAGTCCTCAGCTCACTTCACTGGCTGCATGTTTTTTTTAATATATTTAGTATTTTATATTCCTGAGCTTCTCCATCCCTGTCTCTATCACAGTCCCTCAGGTTAGCTTTTCAGCTGCTTCTAATTGTTCCAAAAATGAGTTTTAGCCAGTTTTGATCTGCAGGCCAGATGATTGTCTAAGCTGATTTATATGGTTAAGATGTAGACTTTATTTTTATGTAAGTTTTACATATTTCTACAAAAAAGCCAATGAAGGAAACAAAGTGCTCTTAAAAAGGGTTGATAGCAGTGCCTGGTGTTTGCTGTGTGTTTCTTATTTAGGGGTCTTTAGATTTTGGAAAATCGTGATATAAAACAAGTTTATTATCAAACTTCCACTGTATGAGGCTATTACACAACACTCACAATGTATTTGTAATGACATGTGAACTGTACTTTTTATCTTCTGAAACACTAAATCTACCAATTCTCCTGTCTTTGTTCATGGTTCTAGATGCTCTGTACAGGTTACCTGTGCATATTGTTTCTGATGTAATCTGTTGGCTCTAACTTTACTCTAAGACCATCATATCAGAGGATTTCTTTACTTAATTTAATCAAATCCCCCAAATATGAAAATCATCAGTCACTTATTATATTACTGTTTAGTCCAGCAGAGAAGGGTTTTCACTGCTGTCATCACTGTCTGTTTCTGCTCTGCAGGGAACATTAGGTAGAGGAGATCTAGAAAAAGAAAAATATTTAAAAAATATCTGTCATTTTCTTTTTTTAAGTTAGTTGTATTAATGCTTCACTATAGTATATACAGTATAGTCATGAATTTAAAGACTTGCTTTTTTAAAATTTATAGACTTTAATGAATTAATTTCTCATTGTAATTTATGAAGAAGCAGAATAATGTTTCCACTTTTATTTCATACAAACAAATCTCTGGCAAATTAAAAGTAAATGTTAAATAATTAATGATCAAAACAAATGCATCACTGTCTCTCTTAAATCATTCTTATTTTAACTTGCGTGTTGTTCAGACACTAATTCATTGTTAATATACAATAAGATATTTGGAGGTGGTTTGGTGCTGAATAGATTTTTTGAGTCTAAATCACTCCTAAAGCATATCTGTGGACTCCTTTTATGGTTTTTCAGACCATATTTATTCTCTTTTAAACTGTGCCTTTGTCTAACAATTACAATATTAATTACTTAAATAATTACATGTAAAAATAAATAATGCATGATTGACTGAACTTGGACTTTTAAAGAATATAAGAAAAGACAACTTTTGTATTTGCTAAACAAATGTTAGTGCATATAATTGCTAAAAATGATATAAACTTAACTTATTTAAAGAACCATCCTGCTTCCTGTGTAGGGATTGGCACCTGCAGATTCTTTTGACCCTGTACATGAGTAGGTAGGTTATAAGTATGATGGAGGATTTGGGGGGGGGGGGGGGGGGAACACAATTATAATCAATGAAGATATATTTTAATCAATGAAATGCATGCTCATTATTACAAAGTTACATTGAATGATGCAAACATTAAACACAGTCAAACAACATTGAAAAAGAATCCCATCAGTTCTAAGTCAACAAAATAATGTTAACAGGTAAAAATGTATGAGCTATAGGATTGAAAATATAAGATACATAACATTTGAAACAGGGTAATCAAGTATGAATCAAAGATAACAAATATTGAAAATCAAATATCTTATTGACAATTCTCAATTTAGTTTAATTTCAAATCATGACCATCACTACAGTTTTACTAATAGTATTTTTTTGTGTGTGGGAAGCTTTTATAAAATGTACAAATATATTAGTAACCAAATAAGTCATTGGGCAGATCTACAAATTCAGTACCAAACCAGAAACACCTTAAAGTGGTAGAGCTCAGACCACACCTTGTAAAAAGGACCCTCAAAAGATTTGTGTATGAATTTAACTCTGGACATACTGGTTAAGATTTACTCATCTTCAAGGGACGACTCCTGGTCTTGATGTGGTGTTTTTTTTGTGGTTGTAAATCTGGATCCTTGAGTTTAAATGACTCTTTAAGACTTTCTTCTGCCTGTTTGTATGAAATATTATACCAGGATTCTGGTATTTCAGCAGGCTCTGCATTATGTTTCATAGCAAAGTCTTGATTGTACGTTGTCATGACATATTTCCAGTAGTTTGATGCCTCCAGACTCACATCAGGAGAAATTTTCCAGTCTAAGAAAATCTTCTTGTAATCCTTGTAAGGGTGATATTGGTCATTTGTTTGATGGCAACGAAATGTTCCATCACTGATCACAGAAGAAGAGCAGATGTCAGTGACAAGTTTCTGTGTGGCAACCCTCCTGTATTCATCCAGACCTTGTGGCCGATGCAAAGATGCCCAGTGTTCAGTGTGAGCTTTTCCTCCTGCATCGCAGGGCGTTACACAGAACGGACACTGTTTACTACATCCAATCACTCTGGTGAAAAGCTCATTCTGGGGCTTCATGTGAAGATTCTTTAACTTAGTTTGGATGTTTGTGTTTTGAAACTTGTCCTTTTATTTATTTATTTTTATTTATTTGACAGGGACCATGTACAGGAGCATTAATCAACATAAGAAAAAAATGCTTTATACCAAATTTTAGCTCTTGCAGCTAATTTATATCTGCAGTCCCCAATACAATTACAAAAAGCATAGAACAATACAGTTGATAATATTTACAAACAGTGCTATTATACATTATACATCCTTCAAATTTTGTTTCATGTCCTTCAAACACTTTGTGAGTGAATCTGGAAATTGCTCCTGGTTTACATTGTTCAGAATCATAAAAACATCAAGAGCATCTTGGGAAATCGCCAGTTTAGCTGCAAGTTCATGACGCATATCTTCAACAAATGACTTCAAATTTTCTTTTTTCTTCTTCATGGCCTTTTTAATGACATCATCGATGTTGTTGATGCTTGTTGCAAGAACTGGCTCCTCAAACTCAAAGTTTGGAACTGCTTGAAAATTGTTTCTCTATTTGTTGGAGAATCCAGGTTTTTGTATAGCTTTCATAACACATTGTGTAGTTATAATAGTGTGTAAAATTTTTAATTGAAAACAAATCCATTAAAATTAAATACTGAAAGTTGATTCGTGTACTAAATTCCTGACATTTCAGCATCTCATCAGTGATATTGAGGCCCAGATCACGATTGACACGGTCTTCCACAGCAGGCTTCAGACACTGATCTGCAAACTCTTCAGCCTTCTTCTGACACTGGATCCTGTTTATGGAAGAGATTTTTGAAATCTGCACAAAACTTTTCCTTGTTTTTTATCAAACATCTGTATGGATCATTGGTTTGAAGAAAACTCTGATGCAGTTCCTGAAACTTTCTGGCTGCAAATCCACAGATGTGCTGTTTCAGATAAACTTCAAACGCAATGTCTGTCTTAACATTTTTGTCATTTTGTAGACGTTCATCAATGATGTTCAATATCTCCTGAATGTAGGCATCGTGGTAGTCACTTTTTTTGGCCATTTTCTCATTTATAGACATTGTGCAAACTGCAATGATGCTGTCTGCTCTCTGTTGTAAATATATTTTGTCTTGTGCATTCATGAATGTCTTTACTTTATCTGCAATGTTCCACCGAGTTACTTCAGGTTTGTATTTGAATGGTTTCAGCCCACAATCTTCAAGTCTTTTCTGACTCAGCAGTGCATTTGCATGGCTCCCTTTGTGTGAAATATTATTTCTGAGGCAATGGGATACCTTGGTAAAAATATCTGTGGGTTTCAGTTCAGAAAACTTTATTTTTTCCAGAGTTTCCTTCCACATCTTGCCAAATTCTTTGTCCAGTTGTTGGTCAATCATTTGGTGTTTTGTTTTTTGACATTCATCAATCAGTGCACACACTGCTTTTTCAATTACTTTGTTGTGGTTTTCCTTAATCCGTTCAAGTTCTACCATTCCCTGTCTGATGTTTGCTGCTGCTGAGAGCTGATAAAGGACAGAGTTTTCCAATTCTCGTCTAAGACTCTTAGCACTGTTTTCAAATTCTGCTCTGTGTCCTTCCACCAGGTGGACATGACCCTCAGTTTGACTGAAGTACTGTGTTAGGTTCTCCACAAATTTTTCCTCCCATTGGCACAGCACTGTGAAAACTTCAGTTTTTAATCTTAAGAGTAATTCATCCATCCCAGATGTTTGAGCTTCTGAATCAACATTTCCAAAGTTGGATATTTTGGTCTCTGCATTTGTGCCCCAGATGTACATTTCCTTTCTGAACTCCCATTCCCATTTGTTGAACTCTGTACAAAGTCTCATGTAGGCGTCGGCTACAAGGCTGTTTCTGAAGCTAAAGATGAAGTTTTCATGCTTTTCTGCATTCCACAAGCTTTTTATCCACTCTTTGAAGTCACTGATATCATTCTTTGAATAATTGCACATTCCCAGGAGTAGAATTATGTTTTTCTTTAGCTCATATACAGCTTCACTGTACGCTGCATTGACTGGAGCCATTGGTGGGTTTCCATTCCAGAGTCCAGGAATGTAGCAGTTCCCAGTGTCTGGATTGTAGTCCATCACATCAGTGAAGCTAATGCATTTTTCTTTCTTTTCCATTCTAGCTGCTGCCTGGGTCATCTCATTCAGCTGTTGTAGGAGCAGTTTTCGGTCTCGTAAGTTCTTCTCATGGGCTGACACATCAGACACATTCTGGTGAACAAAGTGACATTTAGGCATTTTTCCCACCTCCTTCATCCTGAGAAATGCATGCACAACTATTTGAAGAATATCCTTCATTTCAGTTAAATTCTCCATTGCAATGTTTACAATGGTTAAATCACTCAGCCCCACAACAAGTGTTGCAAGCTCATTGTCATGTTCATAGCTATTGTCAAGTTGTGCAAGCTCAGGTGACTTTAGGCCCTCAGTGTCAATGATTACAATGAAGTCACAGTCTAACTTTGTGTTAAACTCTTCATGTACTTTGATGAGCAACATGAAGGCTCCTCGAGTGCATCGACCACTGCTGACTGCAAACTGCACTCCAAACATGGTGTTAAGGATAGTGGACTTTCCTGTGCTCTGAACTCCAAGTACTGTGACCACCAGGATCTTGTTCTTTGGAGAAACCATTTCATTAAGCTGAGAGAGAACATCACTGACCCATTGAAGGGGTATGTTGGATGCATCTCCATCCACAAGTTCAAGAGGAAATCCATCCAGTAACAACTGTGCACACAGTTCAGGTAAATGATTCAGTTGTTGTCTGGATGGATCTGTTTCTGGAAGGAACCGTGAAGCTTCGTAGATTTGACCCATTTCACGAAAAAAGTGTTCAATCCCTAGTGAACTGCTGGTCAGTTGTTGGTCAAGTTGTTTGATCTCCTCTTTGTTCTCAGAGCTCTTCCATTTTTCTTTGTAGAGTTTCCTGAGTCCAGACAGTTTAATGCGAGACATATTATCAAGGTTTATCCTCATCCACTTCAGGAAGTAGCTCCTTTCTTTTTGCAACGATAACGCTTTGATAAAACATGTCAAAATATTTGACATGTTAATGGAGTTTTGTTTTTGTCGAAGTTTTTCTTTCTTTTCTTTCAGGTCACTTTTATACTTTTCTATGTTTTCAGATCCAAGCTTTCGAAGGCGAAACTCTTCTTTCTCTAGACTTGTCAGTTTCTTCCATATTTGACCTTGTAATGGAAGCTGCTCTTCTTTGAATGTCAAAGGGTCTTGAATCTCTGCAGTGATGGCATCAGCAAGTTTTTTTGCTCTTTGACACTCAGGAGAGTCTTCATCGACCCAGATAACCAGTTCATGGGCAATGTCAGCCATCTGCTCAATACTCATCTTTCTCTTTGTCTTGGAAATCACATCGCTGACTGCTTCCCTCACTAAATTAACAAAATTTACATCATTTACATCTTTGTTCCAAATGATGATGTTGCTTTTAGTCAGACCTAATTTCCTTGACACTTCTTTTAGAGTGCTGACATTGATCTGTTTGTTCGTATTGTTAACCACCAAAAAAATCTGGGCCTTGTTGGTTTGGGTCGACAGCAGATTACATTTTGCATCTAACTTGTCAAGAAAAACAAAAACTGCTGCAGATGTTTGACACAAGAATTCAACCTGTTTTTCAAATGATTCAATGTCTCCACGAAGGTTAGCCACAGCCACTGGTTGACTGAAAACATCAATGTTTTTGTTGCCACAAGGAAGGTACCAAGTAATTTCAGTCAACCCATTGGATATTCTTCGTGGACTGTCACCACATTCCATGTTGTGGTGAACAAAGATGTCATGGTACTGCTGTGAGTTACTCAGCAGCTTGTTCAGGGTCTCTGACTTTGACAGGGAGCACTCACCCAGTCTCACAAAGGAGACCATTGGTAGATTAGAGAGGACTATTCTTTCTTCAGTGAAACCCTTGGACTCTGAAAGAGCTTCAGGTCTATACTGCTTTACAATGTCTCTCATAGCCCACAGCATCAATGTGCACTGTTGACTGTCACAACTAGGAAGCAGCAGAGGCACAGAAAACTGACACATTGACATCTTTAGAGCCATTTGCTGCTGAACAAACCCATCAGAACACAGAAAGAGAGCAGTGATCACATCTAGAGGATTCACCATGTCTTCTGAATTAGAGATTTTAAGCAGGGCTTCAAAATCATTGTCTGTGGTCTCTGAAGCATCATCTCTGTTGGATCTTAACTGTTTCACATGTTTTATATTCCTTGCCGTCACATTAACCATCATTAATTTCTTCATAAAATACCATGGAAGGTCTGATTTACTTTTGTCTGGTTCTTCGTTTAATGTCTTGTCATCAATTTGAAGTATTTTGCTGAGTGATAGCTTCTCTTTGCTGTGCTGTTCCAAACCAAGATCCTTCATAATAGTCATCAGGTTTGTCTCTAAAAGTAAAAAATAAAAATATGAGGTTATAATATATACATTTTAATTAATGTTTCTTCTACTTAAAGAGTAACTATACCCCAAACCCACTTTTTTTTCCTGATGAATACATATATATTTGGGTATTGAGTAGTGTTGTTTATTAATCCTTGTCCCAATCTTTACATTTACTAAAAGTTTTTTCATTTAGCATATTTTGTTGTAAAATTTCAGTCACTGCCCTCTGTGTTGAATTTTGCAATTGGCTGAGATGGATTGTTGTGACGCAACTTTCACTGTTGGCCCCGCCCCTCATATAAAAGTTAATCACAGCCCACAGTTAGCTGAACCCCACTGCTTTTTGTAAAGTAGCCCGCTTCAGTGGTGATGGCTTTATTTTCATTGAATGAGAAGACTGTTTTATAGAAGCAGTCTTCTCATTCAATGGAAAAAAATAAATTATCCTGGTACCGTCAATAAATGAGTGATGATGTACAATACTTACTGTTATGTGAAAGTCTTAATAGATTTGGCTTCTGTGTGAATATAATTTAATTCCAAGAAGATTAAAGAAAGTTTATTGAACCCCTGATGTCACTGTAAACAGGGGATGGAAATGCAACTTTGAGTAGACCGATTATGCATTTCTTGTTATATTTTCTGCCATTTTTTCATGTTCAGATTCAGGTTAATTCCACTTGTAGTAATTGCACATTGTCACTTTATTTCAGTTGTGCTGGGATGAACATGACGCGATCCATCTCAAGGAAACATATTAACGCAATAAACAAAAAAGAAAACAGGGAAAGTTTAGTTTGACACGAAAAAAAAACTTTAAAAATGTGTGTTTGTATTGGTGTCAGTGACGCTGTTTAAGAAGTACACAGAGCTGCTTTGTGGCCTGTGTGATGTTTGCACATTCATAGCAGAACAGTGACATCTATTGGATCTGAGAGGTAACATCAGTTAACAGTTTCAGTGAGTTTGTCAACATGTGCGTCAGACAATAAACCCGCGACTGTGAAGTACGTCAATGTGAGCTGATATATAACAAATAATGCACAGACATCACAGCCTGTTGTGTTTCACTTGATAGGAAACCAAATATTTAACAACCACTGCAAATTAACAGTAGGTAGTGGCTATCCGTAGACGCTTGCAGTATCAATTTGGACATTATATCTGTACGCAGCGCCCCTATTTGGCCAGTTTAGGTCACTAAGACTAAACCTAACCCAAAAATTGTTGCAATATTGGGTTATAACCTAACTCTAAACTTGATCCTAATGCTAAGACGCAACATACTTATAAATTACACCATCTGTCATCTTAAGTTTATTTTATTTTATTAGTTCATACCTGGAAGTCATTCTCCATGGCCTCACCAAACTCCTCCCATGTCCGGGCTTTTGCCTCGGCGACCGCCGTGGCTGCACTTCGCTTGGCCCGTTGGTACCTGTCTGCTGCCTCCAGAGTCCCACAGGCCAAAAAGGCCCGGTAGGACTCCTTCTTCAGCTTGACGGCATCCCTCACCCCCGGTGTCCACCAACGGGTTCGGGTATTGCCGCCACGACAGGCACTGACTACCTTGCGGCCACAGCACCGATCAGCCGCCTCAGCAACAGAGGCACGGAACATGGCCCACTCGGACTCAATGTCCCCCGCCTCCTCCAAGACATGGTTGAAGTTTTCCCGGAGGTGGGAGTTGAAGCTCTTTCTGACGGGAGACTCTCCCAGGCGTTCCCAGCAGACCCTCACTATATGTTTGGGTCTGCCAGGTCTAACCGGCATCCTCCCCCGCCATCGGAGCCAACTCACCACCAGGTGGTGATCAGTTGACAGCTCCGCCCCTCTCTTTACCCGAGTGTCCAAGACATGCGGCCGCAAGTCCGATGACACGACTACAAAGTCGATCATTGAACTGCGGCCTAGGGTGTCCTGGTGCCAAGTGCACATATGGACACCCTTATGCTTGAACATGGTGTTTGTTATGGACAATCTGTGACGAGCACAAAAGTTCAACAACAAAACACCGCTCGGGTTCCGATCAGGGGGGCCGTTCCTCCCAATCACGCCCTTCCAGGTCTCACTGTCGCTGCCAACGTGAGCGTTGAAGTCCCCCAGCAGAACGAGGGAATCCCCAGAAGGAGCACTCTCCAGTACTCCCTCTAAGGAATCCAAGAAGGGTGGATACTCCGAGCTGCTGTTTGGCCCATAGGCACAAACAACAGTCATGATCCGTCCCCCCACCCGAAGGCGGAGGGAGGCTACCCTCTCGTCTACCGGGGTAAACTCCAACGTACAGGCACTAAGTCAGGGGGAAAGAAGTATAGCCACCCCGGCCCGGCGCCTCTCACCATTGGCGACTCCAGAGTAGAAGAGAGTCCAACCCCTGTCGAGAAGGCTGGTTCCAGAGCCCTTGTTATGTGTCGAGGTGAGACCGACTATATCTAGTCCGAACTTCTCCACCTCGCACACAAGCTCAGGCTCCTTCCCCGCCAGAGAGGTGACATTCCACGTCCCTAACGCTAGCTTCTGTAGCCGGGGATCAGATCGCCAAGACCCCCGCCCTGGACGACTGCCCGATCCACATTGCACCGGCCTCATATGACCCCTCCTGCGGGTGGTGGGCGGGCCCACGTCGTCCTTTCGGGCTCTGCCCGGCTGGGGCCCGTGGGCAAAGCCCCGGCCACCAGGAGCTTGCACTCGAGCCCCAACCCCGGGCCTGGCTCCAAGGTGGGGCCCCGGTAGCGCCAATCCGGGCGACGTGAACTGCCTTTGTTTTTTAATGTACATATATGGCTATTGAACCGCTCTTAGTCGGACCCGTCACCTGGGACCTGTTTGCCTTGGGAGACCCTACCAGGGACATTAAGCCCCCGACAACATAGCTCCCAGGATCATTCGGGTACTCAAACTCCTCCACCACGTTAAAGTGGCGGTTCATGGAGGAGTTTGGTGAGGCCATGGAGAACGACTTCCGGACGGCTTCGAAAAGATTCTGGACCACTATCTGGCGTCTCAGGAGGGGGAAGCAGTGCACCATCAACACTATGTATGGTGCTAATGGTGCGCTGCTGACCTCGACTCGAGAAGTTGTGGATCGGTGGGGGGAATACTTCGAAGACCTCCTCAATCCCACCGACACGCCTTCCAATCAGGAAGCAGGGCCCAGGGAACCGAGAGTGGGCTCTCCTATCTCTGGGGCTGAGGTTGCCGAGGTGGTTAAAAAGCTCCTCGGTGGCAGGGCTCCGGGGGTGGATGAGATCCGCCCGGAGTTCCTCAAGGCCCTGGATGTTGTGGGGCTGTCATGGCTGACACGACTCTGCAACATCGCGTGGACATCGGGGGCAGTCCCTCTGGATTGGCAGACCGGGGTGGTGGTCCCCCTTTTTAAGAAGGGGGACCGGAGGGTGTGTTCCAATTATAGAGGGATCACACTCCTCAGCCTCCCTTGTAAGGTCTATTCAGGGGTACTGGAGAGGAGGGTCCGCCGGATAGTTGAACTTCGGATTCAGGAGGACCAATGTGGTTTTCGTCCTGGCCGTGTAACTGTGGACCAGCTCTACACCCTCAGCAGGATCCTTGAGGGGCCATGGGAATTTGCCCAACCAGTCCATATGTGTTTTGTGGACCTGGAAAAGGCATTTGACCGTGTCCCTCGGGGATTTCTGTGGGCGGTCCTCCGGGAGTATGGGGTATTGAACCTCCTGATAAGAGCTGTTCATTCCCTGTATGACCGGAGTCAGAGTCTCCAACATACCGTGACCTTCAACTCTCTCTGGATCGGTTCGCAGCCGAGTGTGAAGCGGCCGGAATGAGAATCAGCACCTCCAAATCCGAGTCCGTGGTTCTCAACCGGAAAAAGGTGTGGTGCCTTCTCCGGGTTGGAGATGAGGTTCTGCCCCAGGTGGAGGAGTTCAAGTACCTCGGGGTCTTGTTCACGAGTGAGGGAAGGATGGAGCGAGAGATCGACAGGCGGATTGGTGCGGCATCTGCAGTGATGCGGAGTCTGCATCAGTCCGTCATTGTAAAGAGGGAGCTGAGCCAAAAAGCGAAGCTCTCTATTTACAGGTCGGTCTACGTTCCAACCCTCACCTATGGTCATGAACTTTGGGTCATGACCGAAAGAACAAGATCACGGGTACAAGCGGCCGAAATGAGTTTCCTCCGTAGGGTGGTTGGGCTCTCCCTTAGAGATAGGGTGAGAAGCTCAGTCATTCGGGAGGGGCTCAAAGTAGAGTCGCTGCTCCTCCGCATCGAGAAGAGCCAGATGAGGTGGCTCGGGCACCTAATTAGGATGCCTCCCTAGTGAGGCGTTCAGGGCACGTCCCCTCCGGAAGGAGGCCCCGGGGAAGACCTAGGATACGCTGGAGAGACTATGTCTCTCGGCTGGCCTGGGAACGTCTCGGGGTCCCCCCGGAAGAGCTGGAGGAAGTGGCCGGGGAGAGGGAAGTCTGGGCCTCCCTACTGAGGATGCTTTCCCCGCGACCCGGAAACGGTGTGTATCCTAAGGGTGTGCGATCTGACGATATTAGATCATTAAGGATTACAACATGACGACAATTTCCGAATTCACGGAAATCGTAGAACTGTCTGTAGTTCACATTTTAACCCTTGCGGTGTCTGCGTCATATGTCTGTGGTCCAAAACATCCAATGGTTTTTTCTCTGCCAAAACACACCATTTGCTAGTCAGCATTACAGATTATTAAGCATTTAAACAGCGCAGAAGTACGCTCCGCTCCGCCCCAGTGCACGGACACACACAGTGAGCTGTGTTAGCGACTGTATGTCTGTTTGTCTGTTAAACTTTGTCAGTTCTGAGTGTTGAAGCACTGAAATATGTTTGAGAAAACACTGCATGTGTTTCTCTTCTATAACTAACTCTGTCGCTTCGCTGTAGCAGAAATCTGCTGCTGCTGAAGCTAACGGGGCTGTTTGCACATTCTTAAAGAGACAGTGTCCTGAATGTGATTTACTTTAAAAACTACTTTCAGCAACTCAGAGCGGCCCTGAAAGAAGCAACACTGCATAATGTAATCACATTTCAGCCTTAATGAAGGAAAATGTTGTTATTGTGCTGCTCGTGATTAATAAGAGTCTTTGTGGCATTTTTCTCCACTGACTTTGATCCATGATTGTTTTTCTTGTTAAACTATTGAAAAATAAAAATAAATAAATGGAGTTTATATCACCTATTGCCATTTTGAGGAAAAATATAGAGATGAATATTGGTCCATATATCACCCAGGCCTAATGTAACCAAAGCAGTAATGTTTTATCTTGTAAAGGATGTTATTGTCTAAACTGTGTGAAATGAGGCGTTCAAACACTGCTTAAAGTAGGATTTAATTAATGTGTGTTACCTCAATAACAAATATAAATCACTAGACTGATCTGCTGCCTTATGTCGCAAGTGATGCTAATGCTACACCACTTTAGTTAAACAAAGTAAAAAGTCTGTGTGACTAAAATAACTTGTCAGCCTTTTTGTTTGATGTTAAAGGTATTGTGGACAATGTTTGAAAAAGAAAATGTGCGTGCGCAATACGCCTACATGTCCCCGAGCCCCGTTTTCCTCGTGCACAGCTCTGTTTACAAGTTGGAGTCGGCATCGGTCATACACGCTTACCTTACAAAAGAAGATTTGCACTTTTCCCACTACGTTAGACTCGCCACCGGCAAGTGAAAATCCATTTTCAAATGACCCGGTACGCACCAGGCACGAGCATGTACGACGGCCTTACGTAAACATGATTGACAATCAGGAGGACCAATAGTCGTGATAATCCACCCGGAAGCTAAACATCGTCCACAATACCTTTAATTGTACTTGGAACCAGTTTGATGAAGTGTTTACATAATATTAAAAAAAATTGATAATTACCTTGTCTTAAATGATCTTTTATTCCTTTTTTCCATTTAGGGCAATGATTTTAAGTAGGTGATTTGGTTTGTTTCATTGGTAAATAACTTTCAAATAGTCTCAATGATTTGAATGAAAAAAATTGTGATACAATTGTGATCGTGATTTTACAAAGAAAAAAATTGTGATATGTTTCCCATATCGCCCACCCCTCGTGTATCCCCACATTCAGTTTTTAATGTGGCACTTCCACCTATGTCTTGTTTTCCCGCGCCCTTACCTCTTCCCTTTTGTTAACAATCTCCGTGTGAGAGGTAAGCGGCTTTGCTGTCCGGATAAATATATCTTTATTAGTTATGTTTCCAAGTTAGTTGGCTGAATTAAACCTGTTCTAAAGTGCTTCCGACGTATTGTAACACATGTTTATGTCGTTTGTTTGTGTAGGGGCATGTTTATGGGAAAAACTGACTGAAGGACTTGTGTATGTGTTTCTGCTGCTGTCAGAATAAAACATCTTTAAACACAACGCAGAGTCTCGACCGGTTACACTTGTACTTCGCTAACCGTACCAATTGCACCGGGGGTTTTCTGTACGGCAACATTACAAATAGACACTTTCTTTAATGTAGACAACTCAGCATGTTTAAACTGAATAAAACCAAGCTTACTTTTAACATTTGTAGCAATGACTTGACTGTCAGCATCACTGGTAGAAGATGGAGGTAAAAGAGGATCATTTAGGTCTTCAAAATGACGATTAGCAGAGGAGTCTCTAGCGCTGTCTCCCTTCATAGATATATGACACCACCAGGCACAGGCTCCAGCCATCCACAACCAGGCCCAGGGTCCAGCCATCCACCACCAGGCCCAGGCTCCAGCCGTCCACAACCAGGCCCAGGCTCCAGCCATCCACCACCAGGCCCAGGGTCCAGCCATCCACAACCAGACACAGGCTACAGCTATCCACCACCAGGCCCAGGCTCCATCCATCCACAACCAGGCCCAGGCTCCAGCCATCCTAAAACATGGGCCCAAAGGAAACCCCTGCGATGGAAGAGTTGGATGAGGTAAGAAAAACACTTACATTTTTATCAGATGATATGTCTGTCATAAAGAATCAACTAAAGCAGTTAATCCAGCTAATGATATCAGGTCAAGAAGCTTTGTGTTGAAAATGCTGAAAAAGACAAAGATTTCTGATTTGGAGAGGAGAATTTCACTTGGGTCAAAAACTGTAAAATATTCATTAAACTCAATGGGACACCAGAGGAAGCCATGGTCTTGGTGGTCAAAACAGTGGAGGAGATGGACGAGTTTAGTTGACTCATCACCAGCGTTGGGAGTAACACGTTACAAAAGTAACACATTTACAGTCATTTATTACTTTTTGCTGTAACGCAGTAATGTAAAGCATTACTAATGAAATTTCGGTAATATACCAGTTTCTCTGTCTGCTGTGCTACTTGAACCAATAGTGTTACAATTTGACTGGTCATGTTAGCAGCAGTAAAAAACAGCGCACTAAAAATGAAAAAAGAATAGAAACAAAAAGAAAGAGATTGTGCATCTTGTCATGTTATAGTATCATAACTTACCAGACTTCAACTTTGTCTGCTTTTGTGATTCTGACGGTCATTGTTACTTATTGCACAATGAGCCTTCACTGTGCATATTATATTGATAGTCATTATGCTATACCACATCACCCTCCACTGGATATATAATCAGCTGTAATTAACTACATGTTAGCATTTTAGAATGCTAGTCATACTTCTGTGGTTATTTTGGTTGAAGTTACTCAAACAATTCAGAGACAGTAATGTTGTAATGTTAATAATTACTTTTAAATGACAGTAACTACTAATATGTAAAGTAATACATTGTGAAAGTAACTTGCCCAACACTGCTTATCACTGTTCTATGATCTATGAATGGTGGGTGAATACCAAAAGTTTGAACACTTTGGACGTACAAGCATTAACTATGACACAATAAAATATGTCAACATCTTACATTAGTAAAATGTCTGACTTCATCATTAACTTCCTGAACCCAACAATAGAAAAATAATAATACATTCATAAACACTCTATACAGTATGCACTTATACCCAGCTATTACTAGACCTACAAGAATAACATCTCATTCTGCTACTCTTATTGATAATATTTTAACAAATCAAATTTTAGAAAGACTGTAAATGAAATATTGGTCAGTGATATTAGTGACCATCTTCCTGTGTTCACAGTATATGATACAAACAGGAGACTATTACTGAGCATGTTAGAATTATATCTGAGGATTTGTTAAATGTTTCAAAAAAGATTTATTTGAACAACAAAAGTGGGTCAATATTCTAAATTATAATAATGCTAATAACGCTTATATATATATATATATATATATATATATATATATATATATATATATATATATATATAGCTGCAATTCTTTATGACAAAACCTGTCCAATAAAAAAACTAAAGAAAAGCCACAATATAAATATTGTCCATGGATTATAAAAGGATTTCAGAACGCATGTAAGAAAAAGAAAAACGTTACAAAAACAAACTAATATTTTACGAAATTGTAAAAAATAATGTTACACGACTTTACTAAAGAAAAGCAATATCAAAGAAGTTTGGAAATTGTTAAATGAGGTGATTAATAAAAGAGTAACACAAAACACATCCACATTTCACCTATGTAAACAAAATACCAATATCAGTAATACCTAAAGGATGGAGCAATAATCTTGGTGACAGGAATGCATATTCTAAATTTATAACAGCTGTGGAGGAAGATAGTTATTGAAATTGTAAACAAATTTGCAAACAAGAGATGACGTGATGTGATGGCATTGATATGTATGTGATTAAGAAAGTAATCAGATGTATTTCAAAACTTCTCACTCACACTGCAAATAGGGGCAGCTAAAATATAAGAAAAAAACCACCAAATCTGATAACAAAATTCTTAAACTATAGAAATGATCTGTCCATGCAGCAAGTTAAATTTACTTAAGAGTAAGGAGGTCAGACCTGACGTGAGATCAAGATGGCTGACAGTGCAGTAGGGCTGGCGTGAGCTCTCCATTTATCTCAGTCTGTCGCTGTTAATGCTGATAATGCAGTGACCCACTCAACTTAAATATATCTTGCCACTTCCTTTGCCATTTTTTAGCACTTTTTTCTGTTTTGGTCCCAGTTTGAGAGTCAAACAACGTGCTCTACTTACCTGTGCCCCGTGACTCTTATAACATCGGCTCGTTCAGGCATGGATGCGGTCACTAACAAAACTTTGATCGATACCCTACAGCAATTCAAAAATGACTTGTTGTCTCACTTTGACTCTAAACTGGACTGCATTCAAGCAGCATGGATTCTATGAAAGAGTCGCTCATGTCGATGGGTGCTAAAGTCGGTGAGCTGGAAGCCAGGGTTAGCACTAATCAAGACACCCTGTCTACTCTGGAGGAACGGGTTAAGGCCCTGGAAAAACAAAATGCTTACCTGGCTGAAAAAGCGGATGACGCCGAGAACCGTAGCAGGTCCTCAAATCTACATCTTGTCCGTGTTCCAGAGGGTTCCGAAGGCCGGGACATGATCGGCTTTGTCGGGCAGTTCCTCACTCAACTCTTCGGTAAAGAAAACCTCCCTTCTCCTTTGGTCATCGAGAGGGCACATCGATCTCCAGAAATGATCGGACGTGATTCCAAAGCAGGTCCTCGGCCAATCATTGTAAAGTTCATCTATCTTCAGCAGAAGCTCAGAGTTCTCCATCTCTCCCGCGACAAAAGGAGCTTGTCTACAATGGAGCCAGAGTGCATATTTATCCTGACTTCAGTGTGGCACTGATGGAGAAGCGCCGCTCATTTAATGCCGCAAAGAAGAAGATCCATGACCTGGAGATACAGTACAACTGGGTCTATCCCTCTACTCTTCTAATCCATGCAGACAACGGCAAATTCCTACTGCTCCGTTCTTCTGATGAGGTGGAGGTGGACATCCGTAACGTTTCCAAATGATCCACACGACTCTGGTCTGTAAACCTTCTTTCTGCGTGTCACTTATATTTAAGTTTCTGATCTGATGCGGCTGACTGCTGACTATTGTGCACGCTGTTCTCTGTTTGCCGTAAACGGTGGCTGTCGTGATTTAATCACCTGATGCCTATCCCGTCTATTTGACTGTTTGGAGCAGCAGATTCGACTGTTATAAAGTCAATAATATTAATGGTTGAGTGGTTCCTGTTTTTGTTACATTAATTAGGGTTATTTAATTTTTCTCTAACAAATCCTATGTCTTTGATTGATATACATTTTGGTATGCTACCTAGTCTAAGAAGATCTCCCTAATTTAATATTGCAGACTGAGATTTCTGTTCTGAGATTTCTGTTTTGTTTTTGTAGCTGTTTGCTGTTTCTATATTATGTATGTATGTGTGATTGTGTGGTGGTGTGGAAGTGTATGTATGATTATAAGTGCTCTTGACTGGTTGTTCTCACTCTTATTTGTTGTAAATTGCTTTAGATTTTTTCTCTATATTTTCTTTTTTATTAAGTATGGTTAATGGTCTTAAAATGATTCATGTGAACATTAGAAGCTTACTTCCTAAAATCGACCAATTGAGAGCCTGGATAACTTACAATAAACCTAGCATTATTACAATATCTGAAACATGGCTTTTTTCTAGCATCTCTGACAATCAATCAATCAATCAATATTTTATTTGTATAGCGCCAAATCATAACCAATGGT
Organism: Gouania willdenowi; assembly: GCF_900634775.1. Lineage (NCBI taxonomy): Eukaryota > Metazoa > Chordata > Actinopteri > Blenniiformes > Gobiesocidae > Gouania > Gouania willdenowi. The sequence goes on along the minus strand of NC_041061.1, from coordinate 19,550,150 downwards.
ATCTCAAGACACTTTACAGTAGAGCAGTCTTAAGGACGGACTCTTCATTTTATGGATACACACATATGCATATATACGTATATACACATACATATGTATCCCACACCCAACATGAATTCATCATGGCGGCAAGGAAAACCTTCTGTTAAGCAGCAGGAACCTTGTGTGGATCCCATTCCTATGATGAACAGCCATCCACGTTATGCTGTGTTGGGTGTGTGCAGAGGAAAGGGTGGAGACAGAGTTGTTGAGACTCTGTAACTCCACACTGAGGATCCCACGGACCTGCAAGACAAAAGCCAGAAGGAGAACAGGAGCAAACACACAGGGAAGAAGCAGACATAGAGGGAGTGTTAGAGAGAGGAATGGGACCCTCTCCGGTCCCTCTCTAACCTAAATGACCTCTCTCTTAACGCCCTCTCCAACCTCTCTCCAACCGAGCATGCCTGACCCCCCCACCGGCAGTCTATGCCTATTGCATCTTAACTATGAGCTATGAGCTGGTTCCTAACTAAAAGCTTTACCAAAGAGGAATGTTTTGAGCCTAACCTTAAAGGTAGAGAGGGTGTCTGCCCCCCGAATCGTGGTTGGTAGATGGTTCCAGAGAAGTGGGGCCTGATAACTGAAAGCTCTTCCTCCTATACTACTTTTAGAGACAAATGAAACAACGAGTAGTCCAGCATTTTGAGAGCGTAGTGTTCTGGGGGGATTGTATGGCACTACAAGCTCCTTGAGATAGACTGGTGCCTGTCCATTTAGGGCTTTATAAGTGAGAAGAAGAATCTTGAATTCTATTCTATATTTTATGGGAAGCCAATGCAGAGAGGGTAATACAGGAGTAATGTGATCTCTTCTCCTAGTTTTAGTCAGTACACGTGCTGCAGCATTTTGAACCAGCTGAAGTGTCTTAAGCGACTTGCTCGGGCAGCCTGCTAAAAGAGAATTACAATAATCCAGTCTAGAGGTAACAAAAGCATGGACTAGCTTTTCGGCATCGCCCTGAGACAGGATAGGTCTGATTTTAGCAATGTTACGGAGATGAAAGAAGGCAGTTCTTGAAGTTTGTTTTATGTGAGAGTTGAAGGATAAATCCTGATCAAATAGAACCCCAAGGTTTCTAACAGTTGTACTTCATGCCAGAGTAATGCCATCTAGGGCAGTTAGGCTAGCATAGGTTTCTCTAAGGTGTCGCGGGCCCAGTACAATGACATTCATCTGGAGAATTATACTTTGTACAGAGCAGACCGAGGCTCTAGAGGGGGCGGCGTAGCCACCTTTATAGCATCTAATCTTCAATCTCTGCTTATTCACCCAAAAGAAAAACAAGTGCACTTTGAAGGTCTGTTTGTAAAAGTTATTTTGCATGAAAATAAACAATTAATCATTGGTAATATTTACAGACCTCCTAACTCCCCTTCTGATTCCGTAAAAAATATATTGTCTACAGTTTCATCCTTAGGCCGTAATAATGAGATGATATTACTGGGTGACTTTAACATAAACTGGTTGGCTCCTTCCTTCCTATTTTTAATAGCTCAAACTTTTCCCAGTTGATTAATGACCCTACAAGAATTAGTCCCACATCACAATCTCTTCTTGATCTGATCTTAGTAACTCACCCTGAGCGCTTTTTAGACTCTGGTGTGTTATCTGACTGTTTTAGCGATCACTGTATTGTGTATTGTATATATATATAAAATTAAACCTCCATGTCTCCCCCCAAAAATTATTGAAGTTCGTAGAACAAAATGGTTCAACAGTGAAAACTTTAATGATATTTTAAATATTAACTGGGACAGACTTTATTTAATACCTTCCATAAATGAAGCCTGGGAATATTTCTCCTCTGAACTGCTAAATGTTATTAATCTTCATTCTCCATTTACAGAAATCAGAGTTAAAGGAAGCCATCTTCCCTGGGTGAATGGAGAACTCCTCAGTCTGTTTAGACAACAGGATAAGGCCTGGTCAACATTTAATCAAACTAAGCTTGCTGCTGACTGGGATGTATATCTACACCTGCGAAATATATGTACCACGCAAACTAGAAATGCTAGATCAAATTATTACAAAAACAGTCTTACAAATAACTTATCAGGTAAATCTAACTCTGCAACTCATAATATGCTTATTAATGATGTAATTACTAATGATTCTGGTGCGATTGCTTCTGCCTTTAGCCAACATTTTTCACAACTTCCACAGGTCCATTCTCCTCCCCATGCTTCACTTTCTTCCTCTGATGCTCCATCTTGCAGCAGTTTCTCATTCAGTAGGGTAAGCCCAGCTGTAGTAGAGCAGATCATAAATGAACTTTCTCATAGCAGTGCTGGTCCAGACGGCATTGAGACCAAGTTTATCAAGCTTGCCGCTCATGTTCTATGTTTTCCTTTAGCCGATTTGTTTAACTTATCATTTAGTATATGTGAAGTTCCCTCTGCCTGAAAATGTGCAAAGGTCATCCCCCTGCATAAAGCGGGTGACACTAGTAATGTAAATAACTACAGACCAATCTCTATGATTAATAGTATTGTTAAAGTCGATGAGAAAATAGTCTTTAATCAACTATCAAAACACCTCTCAACCAATAACCTCTTATCTCCATTTCAATCTAGCTTTAGAAAACACTTCTCTACTACATCTGCTTTATTAAAATTTACCAATGATATTTTTTCTGGCTTTGACAATAATCTGCTTACTGGTGCTTTATTTATAGAACTCTCCAAAGCGTTTGATATGGTCGATCACTATTTGCTTTTAGACAAGCTTCATTCTATAGGCCTGGATAGGTCTTCGCCCCTCTGGTTCAATTCTTACCTTCATCATCGGCAACAGTGTGTGTTTTACAATGGCAGCTACTCTGAATTTTTCTTTATTGAGAAAGGGTTCTTCTCTTGGCCCACTTTTATTTTCAATATTTATTAATGATCTCCCTCTTGCATGCAATGACTGTAACATCCAACTTTATGCTGATGACACCGTGATTTATTCTGCAAAATCTAATATCTCAGATATAATCACTCTATTCAGCATGACTTCAATGCAGTTCAATCCTGGCAACAATCTAATAAACTATTACTCAATAACTCGAAATCAAATTTTATGTTGTTCCAAAAGCGGGTTCGCCCAGTCTCAGCCAATGAGATTAAACTTACTTTTTCTGATTTGTCACCAGTCCCAGTTGTTGATCAGTTTAAATAGCTTGGTCTATGGGTAGACTCCTCACTGTCATTTAAAACTCATATACAAACTATTACAAACAAAATTTCTTATCGCTTAAAATTGCTTTATCAATCAGTTAATTGTTTTAGTTACTCAGTTAGAAAAAGGATAATTTTACAATTGATTCTTCCCATTATTGATTACAGTGATATTATTTATCAAAACACCACTGCCACGATTTTCCAACCATTTAATGTGTAGATTTATCCTCCGCTGTCCATTCAGAACTCACCACTGCTAAATGTATGAACATTTGTCATGGCTCTCTCTGGCATCTAGACGACAGCTTCACTGGCTATTATTTATATTTAAATGTATTCATTTGAGTTTTCCTGATTATTTAAAACAATATATAATTCATTTCAGATCGTCATACAGTTTGCGTCATGCTGATCAACCATATCTTGTAGTCCCTATAGTCAAAAAAGTAGTCGGTAAATTTTCATTCAGATATAAAGCTCCATTTGACTGGAACATTCTCCCATTATCGATCCGCTCTCTAACCTCTCTGTCTGTGTTTAAAAATGCTCTTATCCTCCATCTCCAGAATATATGTCAGTGTTTTTGATTATAGGCTATATAACCGAAACCTTTTTTATTCATTTAATCTAATGAAAGTTTTTACTATCATTAGATTGCTACTATTAATGATATCACCATTATTACTTATTTATTTTTGTATAAAATATTTACTGTTTTGAGCAACTGTTAAATGTATACTGTGTGTGTGTGGGTGCATATGTGTGTGTGTCTATCTATATTTTGTTGTATTTATTATTTTTGAAATATTGAATTTTTGTATTGTCTGCTCTGCTGTAGCTGTCATTTTATGCAAGTTGAGGACCCCCTCGAAAACGAGATGTTCCATCTCAAGGGGCATATCCTCCAATAAATAAATAAATAAAATTAAATAAAATTAAATAAAATTAAATTAAATAAATAAAGAAAGAAATCTTGAAAAAAAAAAAAAAAACATGATTAAATCTTAAAATAAGAAGGCCCTGCTAAGTATTTTTTTAAAGGTTATAATAAGCAGGAATGGCTGATTATTAAATTAAATTACTTGAAATCAAATTTCCTACAGCACAATAATAAGTTAAATATACTGACTATAATCAAATAATTATTGTAATTCAAATTAAAAAAAACTAATTTTAGTAATAAATTACTTGTTTTTAGGGAAAAATGATAAAGCTGTTTCTTGATACAAGTTGACTCATCTTAAAATTAGTATTTCAGTCTGGATCACTTTAGTCAAATGGCTTTATTTAGCATATATATATATATATATATATATATATATACACATTATCTATCCTTTAGAACTGGTACATTTCCTTGTAAAATTAAAACATCTAAAGTTATACCGCTGCATAAATGTGGTGACCGACGTGATTTTAACAATTACAGACCTGTTTCAATATTACCACAATTTTCAAAAATTCTTGAAAAGCTTTTTAAAAACCGTTTGGAAAGTTTCATAGATCAGCACCATCTACTCTCTGAATGTCAGTATGGATTTAAGGGAAAACCACTCAACATCATTGGCACTGATTGATTCAGATGAGGAAATAACTACTTCTTTTGATAAAAAAAAAACACGTTATAGGAATATTTGTTGATTTATCCAAGGCATGTGACACTATAGATCATAAAATTCTACTGTATTGGGTCCAAAACGGTTTATTCTCTACATTAATGATTTTTGTAAAGTGTCTACATTATTGAAACTGACACTGTTTGCTGATGACACAATTATTTTTTGCGTTTGCTCTGATCTACAACAATTAATAAGTGATGTTACAAATGAATTCAGTAAAATAAGAACCTGGTTTTCTATCAACAAACTGTCCTTTAATATGGACAAAACAAAAATTATGTATTTTGGAAACTGGCCAAATAACCTGTTCCCCCACAGGTGATATTAGGCTTTCTCTGGATGGGAATCACATTAAACAAATAAACAAAACTAAATTTCTGTGTTATACTAGACAACCAAATTATTTGGCAACCGCACATTAAACATGTTCAAAAAAAGATTTCAAAAGGTACAACTGTACTCAACAGAGCAAGACATGTTTTAAATTACAGCGCACACCACACACTTTATTGTTAATAGTATTACCATACGTCACTTACTGTTAATTACAACCATTAGTTTCACTTAAAAAACAATTGTTACATTACGTCATACAGGATATTTGGAACACACAGAGCCACTATTCAATAAATCTAAATTACTAACATAAGCAGAAATTGTAGCTTTTCAGGAGTAAAATAGTATTTAAAGCACAACAAAAACTTTATCCTAAAAATATTCAGAAACGTTTTATTGAATAAGCTGAAAGTTCATTTTGTCTTTTAAGTTATAGTTTTACAGTCACTACACGCACGGACAACAAAAAAAGCTTTTGTGTGTCAGTAAGTGGTACCAGGTTGTGAAACAGTTTGTGTAATAAAAACATGTCTGAATTTAAAGCAATTTAAACATAAATACATAAAGTTTATGTATGTTTAAGTGTTAAAGGGATAAAATTGTAAATAGGTGTGGATATACTTGTGTGGACAGATGAATGTATAGTGGATCACATGAATTGTAAAATTATATAGATGTATATCAAAAAAGTGTGTGTGTATATACTGTATGTATAATTAAAGTGTAAATAGGTGTATATTATAAGATTATATATATCGTACTAGATATTACAAGGGGTGGGATCATAGGTACAGTATATACTTCCTCAACTCCTTTGTACCATTTGTTTTCTCTTTGTCTTGTTTGATTCATTTTCCTTTTTTTTTAGTCCTATTATTTTTTTGTGTTCATGTTAGAAATAAAATTAAATCAAATCAAACACAAATATGTAGAACTACTTTTTATACAAGGCGAAAACTGGTAATATTTTCTAACATGTTTAAAGAAGCTGTTTACCTCTGTTGTAGCAGGAAATTGGGCCTTTGAACCTTCATCCTTATCTGAACCTAAAAGAAAAAACATTATTAAAACCCTTTGAAAAGTCTGTAACAAGGCCATAAGTTTTTCAAAAGGTGTAATCTGGATAAAAATGATCTGGATTAGAAAATTCCTTTTTTTTTGCCATCCCAGAATAAAATGATTTTGTGGATTTTGTCCTCAGTTTTTCAAAGGCTTTTCAGATACGATCATTCTATCCAGATACCACAATGTAGGGAACTAAACCACATCAAGCGTAAGGACCCCCTTTCTAGCAGGAATTAACCAAGGAGCCTGTTTCTTTATCACGAACTGTTTACACAACAACTGCCCCCGCAACTTTGAGATAAATAGCTAACCCCACTATGTGGCCTTTGAACTCAATACCGGAGCCGCAAAGACTGACCCAACTCTTTGAAGTATTCAGTACAAACTCTTTTTTTACGACTCCCCACAGGGGGATCTTCTCCCCCTTTCTGTCCGAACAAAGGAACAGGAGAATCCAAGAACAGTTTGTCTCCTGTTATCACCTCTCTGCTACATTACGATCAAAAGGAAGCAGTCAGTCAATGTTTACATGCTAAGTTTTCAAACTCTGGGCTCCGACCCCCTGTTGATGTTGTCACCTCCCGAACCCACGCCAATGGTTACACAGGACGTTGGAATAACCCTAGCTCTCCTGCTCAAATGAGAACAACGAACATGTGCTTGACTGGAAAATCACAAAAGAAAGGATTATTGTTACGGGTTCCAGCAGAAATTGAAATTGCAAATATTGTCTGTTCGATCCCACTCGTTTCATGTAATTCAATAACCAACAGAATGCTATTTTAAAGTGTTTATCATTTATA